>NC_081291.1:125688904-125991935 GCF_030435805.1 Mustela lutreola | reverse complement strand
AGAAATACAAACTATTATAAGAACATACTATGAGCAACTCTACGGCAATAAATTTGACAATCTGGAAGAAATGGATGCATTCCTAGAAACATATAAACTACCACAACTGAGCCAGAAAGAAATAGAAAGCCTGAACAGACCCATAACCAGTAAGGAGATTGAAACAGTCATTAAAAATCTCCAAACAAACAAAAGCCCAGGGCCAGACGGCTTCCCGGGGGAATTCTACCAAACATTTAAAGAAGAACTAATTCCTATTCTCCTGAAACTGTTCCAAAAAATAGAAATGGAAGGAAAACTTCCAAACTCATTTTATGAGGCCAGCATCACCTTGATCCCAAAACCAGACAAGGATCCCACCAAAAAAGAGAGCTATAGACCGATATACTTGATGAACACAGATGCGAAAATACTCAACAAAATACTAGCCAATAGGATTCAACAGTACATTAAAAGGATTATTCACCACGACCAAGTGGGATTTATTCCAGGGCTGCAAGGTTGGTTCAACATCCGCAAATCAGTCAATGTGATACAACACATCAATAAAAGAAAGAACAAGAACCATATGATACTCTCAATAGATGCTGAAAAAGCATTTGACAAAGTACAACATCCCTTCCTGATCAAAACACTTCAAAGTGTAGGGATAGAGGGCACATACCTCAATATCATCAAAGCCATCTATGAAAAACCCACTGCAAATATCATTCTCAATGGAGAAAAACTGAAAGCTTTTCCGCTAAGGTCAGGAACACGGCAGGGATGTCCATTATCACCACTGCTATTCAACATCGTACTAGAGGTCCTAGCCTCAGCAATCAGACAACAAAAGGAAATTAAAGGCATCCAAATCGGCAAAGAAGAAGTCAAATTATCACTCTTCGCAGATGATATGATACTATATGTGGAAAACCCAAAAGACTCCACTCCAAAAGTGCTAGAACTTATACAGGAATTCAGTAAAGTGTCAGGATATAAAATCAATGCACAGAAATCAGTTGCATTTCTCTACACCAACAGCAAGACAGAAGAAAGAGATATTAAGGAGTCAATCCCATTTACAATTGCACCCAAAACCATAAGATACCTAGGAATAAACCTAACCAAAGAGACACAGAATCTATACTCAGAAAACTATAAAGTACTCATGAAAGAAATTGAGGAAGACACAAAGAAATGGAAAAATGTTCCATGCTCCTGGATTGGAAGAATAAATATTGTGAAAATGTCTATGCTACCTAAAGCAATCTACACATTTAATGCAATTCCTATCAAAGTACCATCCATCTTTTTCAAAGAAATGGAACAAATAATGCTAAAATTTATATGGAACCAGAAAAGACCTCGAATAGCCAAAGGGATATTGAAAAAGAAAGCCAACGTTGGTGGCATCACAATTCCGGACTTCAGGCTCTATTACAAAGCTGTCATCATCAAGACAGCATGGTACTGGCACAAAAACAGACACATAGATCAATGGAACAGAATAGAGAGCCCAGAAATAGACCCTCAAATCTATGGTCAACTAATCTTCGACAAAGCAGGAAAGAATGCCCAATGGAAAAAAGACAGCCTTTTCAATAAATGGTGCTGGGAAAATTGGACAGCCACATGCAGAAAAATGAAATTGGACCATTCCCTTACACCACACACAAAAATAGACTCAAAATGGATGAAGGACCTCAATGTACGAAAGGAATCCATCAAAATCCTTGAGGAGAACACAGGCAGCAACCTCTTCGACCTCTGCCGCAGCAATATCTTCCTAGGAACAACGCAAAAGGCAAGGGAAGCAAGGGAAAAAATGAACTACTGGGATTTCATCAAGATCAAAAGCTTTTGCACAGCAAAGGAAACAGTTAACAAAATCAAAAGACAACTGACAGAATGGGAGAAGATATTTGCAAACGACATATCAGATAAAGGACTAGTGTCCAGAATCTATAAAGAACTTAGCAAACTCAACACCCAAAGAACAAATAATCCAATCAAGAAATGGGCAGAGGACATGAACAGACATTTCTGCAAAGAAGACATCCAGATGGCAAACAGACACATGAAAAAGTGCTCCATATCACTCGGCATCAGGGAAATACAAATCAAAACCACAATGCGATATCACCTCACACCAGTCAGAATGGCTAAAATCAACAAGTCAGGAAATGACAGATGCTGGCGAGGATGCGGAGAAAGGGGAACCCTCCTACACTGTTGGTGGGAATGCAAGCTGGTGCAGCCACTCTGGAAAACAGCATGGAGGTTCCTCAAAATGTTGAAAATAGAACTGCCCTATGACCCAGCAATTGCACTATTGGGTATTTACCCTAAAGATACAAATGTAGTGATCCAAAGGGGCACATGCACCCGAATGTTTATAGCAGCAATGTCCACAATAGCCAAACTATGGAAAGAACCTAGATGTCCATCAACAGATGAATGGATCAAGAAGATGTGGTATATATACACAATGGAATACTATGCAGCCATCAAAAGAAATGAAATCTTGCCATTCGCAACAACATGGATGGAACTAGAGCATATCATGCTTAGCGAAATAAGTCAAGCAGAGAAAGACTACTATCATATGATCTCCCTGATATGAGGAAGTGGTGATACAACATGGAGGCTTAAGTGGGTAGAAGAAGAATAAATGAAACAAGATGGGATTGGGAGGGAGACAAACCATAAGTGACTCTTAATCTCACAAAACAAACTGAGGGTTGCCGGGGGGAGGGGGTTTGGGAGAAGGGGGTGGGATTATGGACATTGGGGAGGGTATGTGATTTGGTGAGTGCTGTGAAGTGTGTAAACCTGGTGATTCACAGACCTGTACCCCTGGGGATAAAAATATATGTTTATAAAAAAAAAAAAATGCTGCTGGTATTCTATTATACAGGTGTCATAAATTTATTGAACCTGTTTCCTATAAATGAACATTTAGGTTGTTTTTACAAACATTCTCTTTTTTTAAATTTAATTTAATTTAATTTTCAGTGTTCCAAAATTCATTGTTTATGCACCACACCCAGTTCTCCATGCAATACGTGCCCTCCTTAATACCTACCAGTAGAGTCACCCAACCCCCATCCCTCTCCCCTCCAAAACCCTCAGTTTGTTTCTCAGAGTCCACAGTTTCTCCCCACTGTCATGCTCCAATTTTGCCCAATTTCCCCCAATTCATGTCTTCTTTCCTTCTCCCAATGTCCTCTGTGTTATTCCTTATGCTCCACAAGTAAGTGAAACCCTATGAAAATTGACTCTTTCTGCCTGACTTATTTCACTCAACATAATCTTGTACATATGCCTTTGCTTCTTTAATTATTCTTTTCTGATAGATTCCTGGAAACAAATCACAGATTCAGGGAGTTTAAATTTGTTTAGTTATTGGCTTTGTCTTGCCAAATTGCTTTTCAGAGCTGCCAAGCATCCAGTCCTTTATTTGTTTTGATAGGCCAAAAATAATGTTGACAAGCTTTTTATATCTTAATTGACCATTTGCATTTCTTTTTGCATGTATAAACCACTTTTTTAAGAATTTTCCCCATGGGGGCACCTGGGTGGCTCAGTGGGTTAAGCCACTGCCTTCGGCTCAAGTCGTGATCCCAGGGTCCTGGGATTGAGTCCCGCATCAGGCTCTCTGCTCAGCGGGGAGCCTGCTGCTTCCTCTCTCTCCCTGCCTGCCTCTCGGCCTACTTGTGATCTCTCTCTGTCAAATAAATAAATTAATTCTTTAAAAAAAAATAGAATTTCCCCCATGGTATTTATAGGTTCTTTCCATGGCCTTTACAAGTTGAGAAACTTAAAATAGTCTGTTACTTTATGTATGGTATCCCATCTTTCTGGATTTTATTTAGTAGACACATTCATTAACAAAATAAAATAAACAATAAGCTGTCTGGTTTATCTACTTTTAAATATCTGCATTATCTGGACGAGGCAATATTTTTCATCACTGTCTGGGTTGGTACAAGCAATTAAGTATGAATTATATGATGCTGGGAAATGATCTTTGCAAACATAACGAAAACACCTCATTTTTTTTTTTTTAGTTGGTAATACACTCTTAAAAGTGTAGGAAATGTAAACTTTCTTCCGCCCTATCTTGATGAACAAGACCTTATCTGAAAACCTAGGGAGCATTCAATATTGTTTCATATACTTCATATTTTATTAATTACTTGATATACTACGTTGAAATGGATTCTGAAATCTAGTTTTCTCTTTTTCTGAAATGTACTTTTAAAATTCATCTGTTGCTTTGTTGCTTCTCCTCCCCCCTCCCTTTTCTTTTCGTCTTTCACCTCTTCCTGCTCACTCAGTGCCTTTTGGCGACAGTAGTTTATTTAATTAGTAATACCTGTCATTTGAGTGATATCTTTCATAGTACCAGTTAAACTTTGCCATCAACATTATTTGGTTATGTTACGTGGCTTTAATGTCATGGAACTAAAGGAGTAGTGAATCTGCTGCTCACATACTGCTATTTTCTGTTATATGCCCCTACTGTGTCTATGATAGCCATAATCCTCTTTTTCATTGTGCCTAGACCTTGCCTCAGAGTCCTCCTCAAACCAACGTTCTGGGCAGCCTGTGTTAATTGATCAGAGGTGCATATGAAGATTTGCCATTCTTGTCCTATGTTATCCCTATACAGGATCACATCATAAGAATTAGTTCATTTAAATTGTATGAATGAATTTCTTCTGGAAAGGGAAAGTTCATACTCTTTTCAGGCCAGCTAAGTGCAGCAAGAACCCTAGACTTATAGCTACTCTATACTTCTAAGGAGACTAAAATTTTAGCCTGCTTGTTAGCATCCACTATATTCAGATGATGACTTATTCTAAGCTGATCACCTGAAGGGAAAAAAATCTCTATTCAAGATATGTAGAAATGAAATCCATTATTCTCTCTTCCACCTAAATTGTGGTCCACCTACCTTCATTTACCATCCCTTGACCTAAGACAGTAAACAGTAGTGCTGCTTCTCTGTCCCATTCTTTTAACCCAGAGACCAGGTTTGTTTACTTCTTATAATATCATTGTCTCGCCTGTGCTCATAGTGTGTCTTCATCTTGTCATCCTTTCCATTCCACATCTATCACCCATGATTTATCTCTTCCTTTGGTTTAAGAGTGTCATAGTCCCTTTATCAAAGAATATATGATTGATCTGGTTTCCTGTTCAACAAAGCTGACAACTACACATTCTCTTCAGTCTTAAATGAAGGAGGCAGTGTAGTCCTTGACTAAAGAAAAGCTCTCTGTGGAGTTTATGGAGGCCCATAAACCATTCATGGTTTTCAGAGCATTAGAAGACCCCTTTAGGGGCTCCCTTCTGAGTGGCTCAGTCATTAAGTGTCTGCCTTCAGCTCAGGTCATGATCCCAGTGTCCTGGGATCAAGCCACCCAGCGGGCTCACTGTTTCGCAGGAAGCTTGCTTCTCTCTCTCCCACTCCCCCTGCTTGTGTTCCCTCTCTTGCTGTGTCTCTCTCTGTCAAAAAGATAAATAAAATCTGAAAAAAAAAAAAGACTCATTTAAATTCATGATTTTTTCTTTCTTCTGATGTTACGGGACTTTCACTTTTGCAGCTCTGCTTTTGTACAAATGCAAGGCTTGATGATGGTGATGCAGTCAGCAAGTGTTCTCCTCAGGTCTCCAGATGCACTTTCCAGCCATCTGTCTGTCCTCCTCTGTTGTGCAGTCTTTTTTTGGTCTCTGTCTTCCCTACCTTTTTTATTTTTTTGTTCCTCGCCAATTTCAGTATTAGAATGAGAGCAGAAAGATTGGGAGAAATGAAAAAGGCAATATAGAAACTGGCACTTTAATTGGAGAAAAAGAAGTAAATGTTTAACAAAGGTACAAGTAATTCAATTTATGCAATAATAACAGAATGAATTTAACAGTAATAGAGTGATAGTTCCTAAAGGAAGTAATTAGCTATTCTATCATTGATCTCTCCAGATAACAAATGTACATTGTCTTAAATATAAACACAAAAAAGAATACATAGTATAAGATTTACTTAATTATGCATAGTATTTTATTGCTGTGGAGTTTGGAGAAAGGAGCTGCTTCGCTCAGAGTTGCTCAGTGTTACCCAGAATGACATCTATTCTCTTAACAGACTAGATGAACAGACCAATGAAAGCTATGCTCTTCACATTCTTTGGGCATTTGACCAGAGCAAGAGCAGCATGCCCCATAGGATGAGTCAGGGTTATTGACAGTGGCTTTTGTCTGCAGTGACTTTATCAATCCTGACCTGTTCAAATACTAGGCATCCTTCGAGGTCTGGCTCATGTTCGTTTCGATCTCCTACCAATTGAGTTCTCTCTCTCCTAGTAACTTGCAGAGTTTCATTTTTTTTTTTTCTTTTTGTTTGCATGAAACACTTCTGCTTTGCAGTGGACAAAGAACTATATAAGTCTGGCACAGTACTTGAGTCATAACATGCAAAAACTCAGTAAATCTTTACTGTGGAGAGAATAAACCCAGAATATCTAGACCCTTCACTTGCATGTGGTTTCTTTTCTTTTCTTTCTCTCTCTCTTTCTCTCTCTTTTCTTTTTTTTTTTAAGAAAAAGTAACGTGTGCTTCTGGTTATGGATCTATATTACTGGAATTTGAAATTAAAATCATATCTGTGACTTTAGATATACAATGTAATGTGTATATATATAATATATATATAATATAGTATGACATACACACACACAAATGACTTTGGTTTCTAAGCATATTTTATCTACATTGTCATTGTCTACATTGTCTTAGTCTGTGCTAATTTTTTTTATTGTTATGATAGAGGATTTTCTTTTCCCTTATGTAAACATATGCTGAATATCTACTATATTGCAGGCGTTGGGCTAGTCAATTTACATTTTTTAATGATATTCTGTTTAATGTAGTGAATATTCTTTGCCATCAAAAAGAAGTGAAAGTAAAAATTTCACAAAAAGGTAATTTCTGTGAGTGCAGGTTTTATGTTGGTACAAAGTGGATCCCCTTACAAGTCTTTTTATGCTCTACCAAGAAGAGGTTGTCTTAGTCTAGGTCTAGTTCTGCCAGAACACTTGCTTTCTTCCTGCTTTGCTGCTTTCTTGCCCTCTCTGTCCTGTCCCTCCTCCCTCCCCATTCCTTGCCCCACTTTCCCTTCCAGGCACACACAATTTTTTTTTTTTTATCCTTAAAGATACATACTAAGATTGGGTTACTTAACTTCCTAGTAAACACCTATCCTTTTCTTAGCCTTTTTTCCTGAATCTCCTGAATCTATCTGATGTAAAACACCAGGACTATGTTAAATTGTTAAGAATCAAAATGCTGATATTTTAGTTTTTCAAATTTGACTTTTGTTGTATTCTTAGTAGGAGGAATATATTTTACATTATGAAAAGACTCTTTTGCAGTGACAATGGTCAATGAAATTTTTCCATCAAATATATCAAGGTCATCTGTGCTTACTGCCTGCCTATCCTGAAAATGGTTTAACCTTAAGACTTGTCACATATTTCTTCAATCTTTCCTGCATCGGCTATAATATGCTTTTTCATCCGTTCACTTCTTGATCTTATTCATTCCAAAAAGGGAACAAGATCAGTCAGATGTAGTACAAGGGAAAAACAAACCTTTTTCTCTGAGGATAAAGTATGTCAGTTTCCTGTGGATTCACTTGACTTCCCGACACTCTAGCGACAGAAAAGTTGGTAATGATCACATTTAGTAGAGTGAAGTATAAGTTAAACACAGGAGGGCTGGGAACTGATTACATACTTCTCTCTTTCATGTTCCTTTTTAATGTCAATGAAATCAAGGTTCAAATGGTGAACATGGCCCTTTGAGATATGCAATTTGAAAATCTCAATCCGTGCTACAGAAATTAAGCAAAATGCTCGAAAATTGTGGATAAAAGTATCAATTCTATAATCTCATCAGGGTGGTTACAGGGGAAATTTAAATGAAAATATATGTGAAAATAGATGATATGCATATTTTCCAAATCAAATTAAGTACTTTATTACAGTCACTTAAAAATTTTTCAAATAGGTGTTTCTAGGTGATAGGAAAGAAAGTTGTCTAGCAATTCACATACCTAAAAAGGGGTGATGAAAACTTCTTCTTCATTGCTTCTATCCTGAGAAACCATCACAGAATGGATAGATAAGTTTATTTTCCAAAATTTAAATGGTTATAACCACAATGTAATTGTTAATTTTATGTGTCAGCGTGGCTAGGCCACAGTGCGCAGATGTTTGATCAACATTGTTCTAGAGATTTCTGCAGAAGGTTTTTTTTTTTCTTTCTTTCTTTTTTTTTTTTTTTTTTTTTTTTTTTAAGATTTTACTTACTTGTCAGAGAGAGAGCGCACATGCAGGGGGAGCTGCAGGCAGAGGGAGAAACAGGCTCCCCATTAAGCAGGGAGCCTGATGCAGAACTCCAATCCATGACCCTGGGATCAGGACCTGACCAAAGGCAGGCATTTAAGTGACTGAGCCACCCAGGCTTCCCTGCAAAAGGATATTTTTTAAATGAAATTAACATTTAAATCAGTAGACTCTAAGTAGAGCAGATTACCTTCATTATTTTAATTAATGGGTGAATCTCATCCAATCAGTTGAAGGCCTTAATAGAAAAAGACCAGAGGTTTCAGCAAGAGGAGGGAATTCTACTAGCAAATTGCCTTTGAACTTGAATTGCAGCTCTTTCTTGGGACTCCAGCATTCTGGTCTACACCATGAATTTTGGATTTCTCAAGTGTCTACAGTTGTATAAGCCAGTTCCTTAAAATAATGTCTCTGTATGTATGTATGTATGTATGTACATCTTGTTGGTTTTCTTTTTGTGGAGAATCCTAAGTAGTAGTAATACGGATTTAGGGAGCTTAAATAAACCAATACAATCTGGCTGTTTTGTTTTGTTTTTTTCATAGAATAATTTAGTTAGCCTTTAGGGTTAAACTGAACAATATGGAAAATTGGTACTAGTATGAAAAAAAATAGTGCCCATCATTACCTTTATTTTATTAATAAATTTCAGATCTTATTTTTAATGTAATAAACACTGTTAAACTTATGGAAGGATAAAAGCTGAAATTATATTCTATATGTGTAACAGGCATTTCAAACATTTTATCAAAGATTTTAATTTTATCTAGTTTGTGGCATCAAAAATGTAGTCAACTGGCCTAGCAAAAATGCACTTTCCAAATTTTATAAAGTGTCATTCTTATCTGGGGGGAAAAAGGCATTCAACTTCCCTTCCTTTCATTATAACTGGAGCAAATATATTAAATTTTATATGCCTGATTTGGGAAATCAGTTTCTGTCTTCAATAACTGATTGTGTGTTATAGCTGGGTCCTTTACAAATGAAGTGCACTTCTATTGCTTAAAAATTGCTTTCCTGTGCAACATGATGTAGTAATGAATTAAATCCAAATGAGCCTTATATTCACAATGTCATAATATGTAACTTGTCCCCTGTGGAACTTTTTTATTATCTAATACAAGACAAGCTAATGTCTTCCCCTCATGGCTCACTTCTCAGAAGGCTATGCAGCTTTCAGTATTAGAAATAAAGAAAGAAAACTATGATTTGAGATCAAATTACCTTTTTATAAACTCTCTAAATCACAGAGAGCACCTTAACATGTCCCAAAATATGCAAATCAAATTCTGATAGAACAAGAAACAAAAGGAGTAGTTCCAATTCCATGGAGTACATTTCTATCTGTGAGAGAAAAATGAAACTGAACATTTTTCTTTGAACAGAACTGTGTGCAGGTGGTTTTTACCTTCAATAAAAATAAAATAAGTGTGGGCGTTTTCTCTCTATTTCTTCACTTGGTTTCATCATATTAACTATTCTGTAGGGAACAACTTGTAAGATCAGCTTGTACCAATATTGTAGTTCAAGCTGCTACATAGATTCAAAAGCTCTAATTTATTAGCCTGATAATTTTTATAATTTGATGAAATGTCAGATATTCCCTTATTACAGCTGCCTTAGGTGTGTCTCAGTGGCATACTGGAATTTGACTGAGTATTTAAAAATGTATCTTAGTATTTCATATAGGCAAAAAGCAGAGGGAGAAAAGTGTTTATTTTAGTCCAGTGGAACAGCCAAGATAAATTTTATCAGGTTTTCATAGGCTGCTACTTCTTGTGGTTTAGTGTGTTTTTTTGTTTTGCTTTGTTTTGTTTTTTTTTTTTCTCTTGGCTGAGGCATCTTGCTCTGTGAACCTTCACTGGATCTGAATCAGTTGCTGCTGGCATAACACATGGTCAAGATGGAAGCCTTCCTTTCTTATTTTAAATAGAGAAACTGTATTTCTATAAGATGGCTCTCTCCTGGTTTTAATTACTGAATTACATTTTAGTCAAATAATTAAAATCATACATGATTATAAGCACATTCTATAGAAAATTATTAGAGAGTTCAGGGAAATATCAAAACCAGCACTGTTACATAGAAAAGAGACATCTCAACTTTCTAAACTGAAGGGTTTGTATTGTTCTTAATTAAATTTATATCCCATTTTAAAAATACTGCCTTAGCCTACAATCATAAGACTTAGCCATTGTGCCTTTTACCATGTAAACTATAGTGACACAAAACTACACGTGTAGTTAAGTAGATAGGGAGGGAGGGAGAGAGAGAGAGATTGACTTTAACTTGAAATGATCAGTTCAATTTCAAATGGACATTTACTAGGTTCCTGAAGGATTGATTAATCCCTCTGCACCTCTAGCCCAGGCTGCCTATGGAACTGCCGCCTTGCTTAGCTGTTTGGCGGAGCTTGCCCCTTCTCTGTGCTCTGAAAGACTGCCATAGAGCTCTTCTTCCTTCTAGTTTATGTGCTTTTTGTTGCTACCTTGGCAAAAAACAACCAAAACAAACACACACATACACACAAAGGGAGTAATTAAAAAAAAAAAAAAAGAAAGAAACAAACCCACTTCTTAGGAGTGAGTTCAGCAGGGAGCAACAGGTAGGGGGGGATGGTGAGCTTTGACCATTCTTGAATTTCTCTTCATTTGCAGTATTCAACATGGAATTTAACTTGCAAGTAAGAAACCCTGTGCTTCATAATTAAAAAAAAAAAAAATGAAAGAAAGAAAAAGAAAGAAAGAAACCCTGTGCTTCGTGGCTGCTTCATTTTAAAATTACTGAATATTGAATCACTTACTTAAAGTTCTGCTTTACTTTTCAAAATAGCCTCATTTCTGAAGATTGCCTCGTATCTCCTAGTTTGTTTTTTCTTGTTTGTTTTTGTTGTTGGTTTCATAAATTTCATATTACACACAGAACTGGTATGGTATAAGTAGTAAGAGAAACATCTTTCTTATAACTCAGTCTGAAATAACCATCCTAAGGATGATATGTTAATCTTAGACTCTTGTGTTCTTAGTTCTTGTTTAAACAGTGGCAATCTTTTGAAAGAATTGCTGTTTGCTAATTATATGCAATTATGGTCTGACACTCAGTGGTGCATGTTAACTTTTTTAAAAGACTGCAGGCAGTATCAGTGAAGAGAGCTGCTTTACAGATTTAAAAATTAAACAAAAATATCCACATTTTTTAAAAAACATCTACTTATAGTGCCATTTCATTCTGTTAATGGTTAGGGACATAAGATTGGAAGGTGCTCTGCAGTAGCCTTTTTCAGTCACCCTTTTGGCAGGAAAAGTCGAGAAGTTGAGACCACAGGATTTGAGGAGGCTTAAGGCAGGAGTTCTAAGAAAGTAGTACCTGTTTGGCAATCACAATGGTAGAGAAGATAGTGATTGCTACCACTGATTCCAGAAATAACTTTTTTTACCCCCCCCCACCCCGCCCCCCAGTGCTGGGAATAGGGAAAAATTGAGTGACAGAAAATACGGATAATAAGCATTACTACTGTGTTCTGTAACCAGGGAAAAGAAACTGGGCATTGTGAGAAATGTCACTTGGAAAATAATTTGCTGATTGGCTGGAGAAAAAAAAAAAAAAGGAAGCTGTGAAAATGACATAGGATAATTTAAAAAATTAGGAAAGCTAGACAACAGTTCGGGGTTGAGAGAAACAAGATGAAACAATCAAAATGCATTGTTTTCTTTCTGCCTGGTGATTTAAGAGAGGGCTTCTGGATTGGAAACCTGGGTTAGAAAGTAATCAATAAAGGCAATACTATCGTGAGAATCTAGTCTGGAAAATTCTTATAAGGGAAGAAAAGGTGCTACAGCATAAGCTAATGGGAGAAGGAGTCAACAATAGTCCAGTGGAGAAATGGCTATGTAGCTCCTCAGATCTGAGAGGTCTTTTTTCTATATTTTGTGAAGGCTATGTTCAAGCCCTGGGGAAAAGGGCATGATTTGCTGGATCCAGCCAGAATCTAAATCTTGGAAGCAAAGTAAACACATGGAGATGAATCCAGAGAGAGCTGCAAAGCTTAGCAAAAAACCAAGCACGCTCTAGGTCTCACCTGACCTTGCAAAGGTCCCCAGGACACCTAAACTGCATACTCAGTGTTTGATATAGAGGTCACATGGTAGTTTTCTGTGGATTGAAATATTTAATACAGCTCTGTCATAGGAGTGTTTATGCCTAGTGCTTCTGAAACACAGTGCAGGAAAATAGGAATTTGCCCCTAAAGCTATTGTTGACATCAATATCAACTCAGGTACTGTGCTAGTGATCTAGGTATCATCCGATGATTCCTTTCTCGGCAGCTGCAAGGGTAAGTTTGAGAAAATTAAATAATAAGGACTTGGTTTCTGACTGCTCTTACATTGGTTTCATCCTGAAGCTGTCCTCACACCTCCACTGTGGTTCGCAAATCGCTTTAACACAGGTGATTTCCTGCAACACTGGAAGCTTTTTCTAGACAACTGGGGAAACACAAATTAGCATCATTCCACACGTATCACTATTACCTGCAGTGCCAATACTGCATTTTTCTAATGGGCGCATCTTGTTCTTTTTAAAATTTAAGTCAAGGGAATTTATATCACAGCAACTCAAACAAATTTGAGATGACGTGAAATCAGTCTGGTTGGGATCAAATCCCTGCTCCACTCCATCCAGCTGTATAATCCCAAACAATTTCTTCAACTTATGATGACACAGTTTCCTCATTTATAAAATGTAGGTAATAATAGTCTGATCTTCATATAAAGGCATAAAAAGTACTTAGAACATAGCATGTGAGAAACAATATTATCTATTTATTATTGTGACTGTTATTTTTGTTAGTGAAAGGTCTTTAACCATCCTCCAGTGGCAGTTCCTCACCGATCACCCTCCTTCATAGGCTGCTTTCTTGGAATGTGGCCCAGCCCAGGTCTGTTCCCTTTCTCCCCTGTCTTCCTCTCTCTATTCCCCCAAATTCATGTTGCTACTTTTTTTTTCTGGTTGTCTTCCAGGGGATGGCTTTAGTCCCGCTTTCCATATTTAAGTATTTTCCTTATTTTACTTTTAAAATATTTTATTTATTTATTTGACACAGAGAGAGAGAGAGAGAGAGAGATCACAAGCAGGCAGAGAGACAGGCAGAGAGAGGAGGAAGCAGGTTCCCTGCAGAGCAGGGACCCTGAGATCATGACCTGAGCTAAAGGCAGAGGCTTAACCCACTGAGCCACCCAGGCACCCCTAAGTATTTTCCTAAAAAAAGTTCTCTCTCTTGAGAATTTTGATGTCAGCCAAAATAATACTTATGTTTTGTACCAAATTCATGGTCATATCTATAAAGCGAATTTTTACACTTTACAAATACATTTAATTATCTTAGGTCTCTGCTTATACAGAGGAAAAATTAAATCTCCTTAGTGAAAGTTGCACTCCATTATTTTGACACAATACAGCAGGAGACCGATTAGAAGCAGAAGTCCATTCTCATTTTTTTTTAAGGTTTTATTTATTTATTTGTCAGAGAGAAAGATAGAACACGAGCTCACAAGAAGGGAGAGCTGCAGGAAGAGGGAAAAGCAGGCTCCCCACTGACCAAGGAGCCCAGTGGGGACTCAGTCCCAGGATCCTGGGATCATGACCTGAGCCAAAGGCAGACGCTTAACTGACTGAGCCACCCAGGCATTCCAGAAGTCCCTTCTTAAATGGTACTGTAAAGCCTTGAGAAGTAAGTTAGGAGAATTTCATAGAAATCTTTGGAGCACAGTGGATGGGTAGAAGTTAGTTCTGAAACAATAAGAAATTATGAATAGGTTTTGGGTGGGAGAATTACAAGACCAGATGTGTCTTCTGAGAAGATCACTCTCCAAAAAGATAGATTAGAGACAGGGAGAGACTGAAAACAGGAAGGGCAGTGCAGAGATGGTGTTAAGTCACAGCTGTGACTTTCACAGGAGGCATTTATTGCCATCAGGTGTGCAGTCAGTGACGCATGTGTCGGTGGAACATTAGTGGAGAAGTGCACACACAAAGACAAATGCTGAAACAAGGGGAATAATATACAAAACTGATTTTGTATCTACTTCCCAATTTTGATTAAAATTCTCAGGCTTTGGAACTACATGTGGGTATCAGTTTTTCTTGCCTAGAGTCTGTTAATATCTGTGGAAAGTCTGAGATTTTACTGAGCTACCAAGCTAACAAGTTAGTCTGTCATAATTTCATGGACACTTGCAGAGAGCCCTGAATCAAAGATGGAAGATAGTTTATTACAGCATAGCAAGCAACATAAATGTTGTGTTTGCATGAATTCTTTGAGCTCCACTTCCCACAGGGTGATGAAAAGAGGGTGATTTGACACCTGAACTTGTAGTAGTCATGTTATAGAAGAAGAACTCTGAACTTAGGGATTCTCGATCTTTTTTTCCCCTAAGATTTATTTACTTGTTTGAGGGGTGTGGGAAAGAGGGAGAGGGAGAGAGAGCCTTAAGCAGATTCCATGCTGAGTGCGGAGCTCACGTGAGGCTTGATCTTATAACCCTGAGATCTTGACCTGAGCCGAAATCAAGAGTCAGACCCTTAACTGACTGTGCCACCCAAATGCTCCAGGATCCTAAATCTTTTTTACTGGATGGTAACCGTTCTCGAGGGAGACAATATATTCATTTTTTCTCCAGGTCTATAAACATGCCTGGCCTTTTCTATGGAGGGGATACTATCTATATCTTCCAGGGCTGTGTACTACATGCAAACCCTTGGAAAGATTGTTTTGAGCAAAGCCAGTCTCATGGGATGTGCCAAAATATGAGAGAACATCTCATGTAGAGTCAAGTTTCATCTTTGGCTCAGATTTGTCAGGACTTAGTAAATTATACTTCAATATATTAAGTACCTGCTTCCCACGGTAGGTAGGTGGTAGAAGTGGAGTTCTCAGAAGAATGCAGTATAATATCTGCTTTCAAAGAGCTTA
The DNA here is from genome assembly GCF_030435805.1 of Mustela lutreola. Lineage (NCBI taxonomy): Eukaryota > Metazoa > Chordata > Mammalia > Carnivora > Mustelidae > Mustela > Mustela lutreola. Next base: position 125,976,575 of record NC_081291.1, on the reverse strand, counting down.
AAATCTTCTTGAGGGATAAAGAGAATAATATGTCCCAATTGTAGAAATCGACTATTATCATTGTAGTAATACACAGACAAAAGTGTCATCAGGAGAAAGAGAATTCTCATTAAAAGAAATTAAATCACATGGGTGTGACAGTAGTGCTTTTCAACACTTGAATTTAGCTTTATAGCAAAAATAAACTCTGATAAGTCAAAACAAACCTGAGGAAAACCCCGGGCAGCCTGGAAGGGGTAGGAATACTAATAATTTGAAATAGGATTTTGACATAGAGTATTTTCTTTAGTCTATGGGCTACATATTATTAGGCCGATGTGAAACTAATGGATTTATTTTTCATTGTGCTCGATATCTATCTAGTTTCTAAATATGTAGTAACCATATAAGTGTCACACCTTTACTTAGAGTAATTTCGGGCCTTGAAAAACTAGCTATGCTTTATGATATTCTGATGAGGCATTACTAATCACCGGGTGGTAATTAAAAACAAGAAAGTGGAGTGTTAGAACTAAAATAGACATTCTGGGTTGCACTCTAAATCCCAAACCCCTTAGCCATGGTTGGAATGTCACAGTAATGCAATGGAATTTAGATATCCTAAGAATGAAAAATTATGTCTAATATTTGAAAAGACTGGGATGTTACTCATTATGTAGTGTTTGTTTTGTGGGGCAGGAGACCGATTATGATATGTAAGCAATGAGAAAAGTCTCTAAGGTAACATGTCCTGGCTACAGTAATTAATTGCAGCCCACTCAAATCAAGAAACTTCTCACAGTTGTGCTTTCTTTTTAACAGTTCATATGTTTAACTGATCTGTGTCCCTTCCCAAATTTTTATGGTAAACTAAAATGGATTTTTGAAACTCAAGCTTCTATAAATGTGATATTAAATGAAAAATAAAGATGTTTGTTTAAGACATATTGACTAAATATAAAATCTATTTCTGTCAAATTACTTAGATATTCATTATATCTGTTACATATTAGAATTACATTTTCAGAAAGAAATATCTACTTCTACATTAGTTTTTACAAATGACACTGACACCTAGATACAGTTTGAGCTCTTAACAGGAGCATTGGTCTCTCAGAGCCCTAGCAAAGTATAAACAAATACTGTGTTTTTGGTGTGTGTGTGTGTGTGTGTGTGTGTGTGTGTGTATGTTTGCCATATTGGCGCCACAATCTCTTTAAGGTATGTGGTGATTAGCACATGAACTTGGCTTTACTTTTATTTGCTTAAATAAAAGATACTAACAAGAAATTTTCACAAGTTATATGTAAGACTCTGCACATGTGCAAATAACAGATAACATACTTGTCCTAATAATACTTTTATACAAAATCTACAAGGATAATGTTATCATGAAAGAGATTACTTTTAGGCAGTAAATATAAGTTTCTTTTGTATTTTGATGGATTGAAAATGATCCATTTAGAAAGTATTTGCTAGGTTTATGGGTTGTGAGAATCTCAAGGTTTCTAAGTGAGAGAAAGATAGTAAAGTATTACTGCTTTGATACTTGTTTATTTTGCTTCTCCCACATCAGATTTAAGAATTTCAACATTCTGAATAGCTTAAAATGTTCTCCCAAATTTCAGCAGTGGGTATAGAGAGATCATAGAACTGAAATTAATTGCCTTCTTTGTGTATCAGTAATGAATTAAGGTGAAGGGGATTAAGAGGTACAAACTTCCAGTTATAAAATAAATCACAGGAATGAAAACTACAGCTTAGGGAATATAGTCAATAACATTGTAACAGTGTTGTATGGTGACAGATGGTAACTACACATTTTGTAATGAGCATAATTGTCGAACAACTATGTTGTACACCTGAAACTAATACAATATCTCATGTCAAGTGTACTAAAATATTTTTAAAAAGTAAAATTTTTATTTTAAAGGATGAGTATGCTAATGGGGCTTGGATAGTAAAGAAAAAAACAAGGCATAATTATAATAAAAGTAGCCTTGGAATAAGGAATTTTCACTTTGTAATCACTGAATGGTGTGCTTTAAAGACAACGGTGGGCAGGAAGTGATAAACCATCAAGTGGTAATAGACCAGTCCACTGTGCCACACACATGAGGACCATGACTTACTCAGTTGTCTCTTTTATTCAATACTCTATAATGTCTAAATCAAAGTTTCTAATGCATTTTTAAAAATGCAAGTTATAAAAATCTGCAATAAGGTTCTGGATCAGTGAGCCCTGTCAGGATAGATTATAGTTCTGCACAATCTCGGCTATAACAATATCATGAAAAATGGGGAATGACACCAGCAGCCCATTTATCTCCTAAGATTACTGCATTGATGATATTGATTCTTCCTGTGGATCTTAGACTCAAGATTATAGCTCAGGTATGGAGATATAATCAGTTTTGTAAAGTATGTTCTTAAAATGTCCCAATTTTTACCTTCTTGGCAATAGCTATCAAGAAGTTAAATTATTGCTTATAACACTTAGGGATTTTCATAATTAAAATATATTTTGTATCAATTGAATAATAAACTCAAATTCCTAAATTGTATTCCACACATTAATTCAGTGGACATTATTAAGCATTATGTTTATAGTTCAGGAGATATTAGGGCACAGAGAATTTTAAAATCATAAATTGGGCTTCCTGGATTCAAAAACCTCAAAGACTATTAGGAGGTAGGAGATGGGAATTTTGATGAAATGATATAATTTGAATAAAATGTGATATAAACAAGATTTGTGGAAATATCTGGGGTAATAATTGATAACATGGTTTTAAAGGACAGGATAGCTTCATAGAAGGGTGATATGAATCAGAACAAGTTTTAAAGGAGTTTTCCAGGCAGAGAAAGGGCCAGACAGAATTCCAGATATAAGACAGAAAGGTAGACTTATATGGAATATTTGGGAGTGGCCTTGTTTCTATGTAGGATATGTGGAGGTAAGCTGATTTGAGAAAGACGGGGAGTAAGGAGGGAATGAGAGAGGAGGAGGAAGAAGAAAGAGATAGGTACAGGTAGTAGTCAGATTATGAAGGGGTTTATGTGCCATTTAAAAATGTTTTGGGGGTCACCTGGGTGGCTCAGTGGGTTGGGCCTCTGCCCTCAGCTCAGGTCATTATCTCAGGGTCCTGGGATGGAGCCCCCACATCGGGTTCTCTGCTCGGCAGGGAGCCTGTTTCCTCCTCGCTCTCTGCCTGCCTCTCTGCCTACTTGTGATCTCTATCTGTTAAATAAATAATAATAAAAAAATAAAATAAAAATAAAAATGTTTTTGGTTTGCCTTGTTTTATTTTTAATCTGGCAGCTGAGGAGTCTATGAGATACATATTTTAAAACAATAGGAAACAATGTTTAAAATGGATTATATGAGGAAAAACCATGATGAGGAGGTGAAGGGGGCATTGAAATAATTCAAGTTATTGTTTACATTGCTGTTGAAGGTTGAAGCAAAGCAAAATCCATGGAAATTGAAGAAAAAGAATGAATTTAGATGGTATTTTAGAGGTAACATCATGAGGATTTGCTTTTTAGCAGTTGGCAAAGAAGTAAAGCACTGAGTTCTTCCAGATTATACTTTCCTGACTCTGAGGAAAAGATAATTTTGGGTCAGATTATATATTTTTTTCTATATTTTCCTTGCAATCATTTAACAACCATTTCCTGGGTGTCTATTTTTAAGCAGACCTAATGCTATGGACTATAATGTAATTACAGCCCCTGTTTAATGTGCATTTTTTTTTCCTGGCATTATAAACATAAAAATCTATCAAAACAAATCCTCTAAAAGGTATGGATTTCTCAACAGTGTTTGTAGAAGCATCTGGTCTTCTGCATTTAGGCACTCAATTCATTTGGGACCTGTTATTAAACCAGAGAGCTTAATCTCGTAAAAAAAGGACTGTGTGTTGTTCCACTAAGCTAGTGTTCACGCAGTTCTAACTGAAATGACAAGAGTGAAGGCCATTAAAAAGTAATGCTTGAAATCGATCAGAGAATGAAATTGCATTGACCCAAGTATTAATCAATTTTAATAATTGTGTGTTACAATGGTCTTCCAATAAAAAGGCTGTTATTTTCAATTCAGTTCACTTAAGCTATGTCTACATGATTGTAACACAACTAGTTGAAAAGTGTAGCCATTTTCAACACCTGTGCTATAATCTGTTTGTTAGCCTTTTGTTTTCTTTTCAAATTCCAAACAAAACCTGAGTTAGCTAATTGGTTTATGATAAAACTGTCCAAATCAACTCTTGTTGTCATAAAACTATAACCTTAAAAAAGTCAGTTTTCAAATAGAGCAAGACTAATTTGGGCTAATAAAAAAATTAATCATCCAACAAATGGTGTCCTGATTCATAAGTTTTTCATAAAGCTATTAATTCACTAAAAGAATTATTGATGGAGTCATAGACAGCCCTTCTGGTTTCTCTGATAATTTCCTTTTTACCTCGACTTTTGATGTGATATCGAACATTCTGGGAAATGATTATTAAGATTTAATTCTTTCTAGTGTAGGTTGATATCTTCTCTGATCCTGGCTGAAGACAAGTGACAGGTTGCACCTGTTCCCATACCACATGGGGAAACATTCAATAAGTCTGGTCTTGACGATATGGCTAAATCCTCATAGGAATATGAAAGGTGTTAGTGACAGCTAGGTTTTTGATATGGTTACATATTTGGCATCTAACTTGTCTTCGTTTCTTTAACCCTGGACTTGACCCAAGAATGAACACATATGCAATTTTCTGGTTAGAAATTCAAACTCGCCTAATTGCAGTCCCTAGTTACCTCTTGGTCTACAAAGTGGATGTAATTATGTTCATAGCCAGAGTTTGGGGCAAGCTGATGGAGAGGAACTTATCTTGGCTACCTATTCTGAATTGGGAAAAGACAGCACTTTCATTAGTGGACTCCAGTGGTCACAGCTGTACCTACAGAATGTCCCTCCTGATTCCAAAAACTGAAGCACACCCTCTTTTATGATACTAAGTGGAAGTGATGGTTCTTTTATGGGAAGGATCCAGATGGTTCCAACATCCAGTTAAAATTCAAACTGACATTTCCATCAATATCACAATTTGTTTATAGTTCTGAGTTAATGTCTTTTACTATTTTAGCTAGCCACCTGGACATCTTTCCTATGTAAAATCTCATACCATAGTCCATTGAGCCAGGACAAGCCTGGATTCAAGATGGGCTTTTCAGAGCTTTCCCGCTAGCAACAGATTGGTTTTACTCTTCAACTTAACTGGAATGTACTCTTTTCTTTACCCCACTTCAGAATAGAGGCCAGTGTTTGGGAGGGACTTTATAAAAATAGACAAGACAAGCCCCTGCTACTTTTCACTGGTTTCATTCTCTTGTCTGTGATCCTGCATTTCTTTCTTTCTTTCCTTCCCCCCCCCCCTAATTTAACATCACAGTGGTGACATGTTGCAATAGTGAAAGGGAATAAGAGTAAAAAATGATTTACTGAAATGGTAATTAATTACACTTAGCTTTGTGTTATTAGGGGAATTAGTAAAGAGATGGGACACATCTTGTGAATGCACTTTTTTTTTTTTTAAGAATTTATTTATTTGTTTGACAGAAATCACAAGTAGGCAGAGAAGCAGGCAGAGAGAGAGGAGGAAGCAGGCTCTCCACTGAGCAGAGAGCCCAATGTGGGGCTCGATCCCAGGACCCTGAGATCATGACCTGAGCCGAAGGCAGAGGCTTTAACCTACTGAGCCACCCAGGTGCCCCATCGATGCACTTTTTACAAGCAGGGTTTGTTTTTTGTTTTTTTTTTTTTTTTATCATATATAAGCCCCTGACTATACTGGTACAAATTTGCATTCACAATTGCCTCAGGACAGAATTATATGCCCACTGTTCACCCTAGTTGATTGCCACTTGGCCACTGCAGTCAACAATGATAAGGGTGATAAGGATATGTGATGGGTTGATTGATGTAGTGGAAGAAATTGATCACATGGATACCAATGAGAATCCTATATTTTGCTTGACTATGAACCAAGCATTGATTCCTCCTATCCCACCCCCTCAGGTCTTATTTTTCTTTTAAATGCTGCTGAGAGGTATGGTGAAACATCACAATATTAAGTTACCCTTCTAAATGCTTATGGATTGGTATGATGAGCAATCAAATATTAAATACCAGTAAAATTGGCTAGAGAGTTTCCAGAAGAAAACTGGTTGGCATATCATTAGACAAAAAAAGAGCCTTGAGCACTGCTGCCTGAGAACTGTTAGAAATTGTAATCTATTAATAACTTAAGTTATATATTTGGAGTCTCCTATTTAATTTGGCTTGCTTCCTTCTGGGGTCTGGGGTTTGGCACAGAGCAGCTTTCTCCTTATTATCAATTCCTACTCCCCCATCCCCACACCCACTATCTGGACCCAGTAAGAAATTTATAGGGACATCATTAAAAATTACTTTTTTAAATATTTGAAATAGGAAGGACAAAAATCATTTGGAAAAGCCCTTAAACTAAGAGAAGAATCTAGAATATGGAGATATTTGTTGATTGTAAGATGCGCAGACTATTGAACTGTGCCAATGACTAATGCAGTTCAGGACACGTGTTAAGCTTATGGATGGTGGTGCTAATAGACATTAGGGCAGTGGTCCCAAGTCATGATTTCTGTCATGAAAGCTTTTTACATTCCCAATGCTTGGCACGGTGCCTGTCCACACTAGTGCTTAGGTGATGATCTGTCCAAATAATGAGTTCTTGACAATGTTCTTGATAGCATCATGTTCCTTGTTGCTTACAGGAACATGTCCAAATCCCTGATCATGACTCCAGAGCATGACCTGGCTCCTTTTTCTATTTCTGACTTTCTCCTTCTGTGGTTTTCAGCTGGGCTACCTGCAGTCGTCCAGACGCAACCTATGGTTTGCTGTCCCTTTGTCCTTGGCACGAGCTGCTGCTTCTGCCTCAAATGCCCTTGTCTGTATGTCTGATGAATACTTACTCACCTTCCAAGAGTCATCAGCCCAAGCATTTCTGCCTCTGTGAATCCTCTCTAGCCCTTACCAAGCTTTTAGCAAGCAGCCAAGAACACAGTGAATTTTGTGTTCTGACAGTATACTAATGCTGAGCATTTAAACATTCTCATGTATTGGTTTTGTTTTCTTCTACCAAATTGTATGTTTCTTAAGAGTAAGGGGCATGTATTATGATCCATTTTTTTGTTTGCTTTTTGTCCAATAGTATAACACATTTTTCTAATGAAAGGATATTTTTCCTCTTAAAAACATGAAGAGTAACTGTCTAAGTAACTCTTTTCATCAGGTAGCCTGCATTTTCTCCCCATCTCTCATCTTTAGTGTGTTTGTGTCTGTGTGTTAAGTGGACTGTCCAACTCAGTTCCCCTCCTTTTAAATATTTAACTTCTTTCTCTGGACAGGGGTCTCTTCCATGTTCAATAAAAGTCCAGAAACAGGACACAATTAAATCCTGCAGTCTATAAATTCTGTTTTTAGCTTAAAGTAACAGAAAATTTATTACCAGTGGCTTAAGCAAACAAAACAGAATGTTTGGAGCCCTGATGATTACTGTTTGTTGGTTCATCTGCTCAGTGATGCCATCAGGGGCCCAAACACATTGTAACATTATATTTGCCAGCCTCAATATCTTGGTTTTCTTCATCCTCATGCTTTTGCCTCCCAGTCACAGGAAAGCTACTACGTAGCAGACATCTATGCAGAGTTAAGGGAGCAAGAGCAGCACACCCACCTCAATCACTGTTACCATAATTTGTCATTAAATGATATCATACATGGTAGAATATGTGTCATGTGAGGCACCCAAACAATGTATGAGAGTTCTGAGAATGAAGAGATTATCAGTGATTATAACTATGTTCAGAAGAAATGTTATGAAATGGTGTTATACAATATAGAACTTCAAGGTAAATAAAATTTCAACAGGCAATCTATTGAAGTAGAGAGAAAAGCAGTAAAGCTGTGTATTTAGAAATCAATTAGTTTAGAGATCAGTCTTGCAATTTATGTGTGTCAATATTAGTGTGTCAGTATCTGTGTCAGTGAGATCATGGGGTGTAGTAGATTGTACAGAGAAACACTGTCCAGTAGAAGTCTCTGTGGTGATAGAGATGTTCTATGTCTGTGTCATTCAGTATGGTAGTCCCTAGTCACATGTGCCTGATGAACATTTTAATGCTTGATAGCATTAAAATATTCTATTGTGACTGAGGAATGGAATATTTAATTTTATGGGATTTCAGTTTCAGTTAACATAGTAGCCACATGTAGTTGCTAGTTGCCATTCTGGATAGTACAGGTAAGAGCATTATGGGGCATTGTCAGTTGAATTTGATTCTTAATCTTTTGATCTGAGAAAGCTGGGAGAAGACAACAGGGGATATTGAACAAAGGTGATGTGATCTAAACTATATCATGACAGGAGTACTCTACTGCTTTGCTGAAAATGGCAAGAAGTAGGGAAGGGGGGGGGGAGGATGTTGCACTGATCCACATGGTAAATGGTGTGGCTTGTACTAGTATGGCATCAGTGGAAGTGGTTTGAAGAGACTGGATTCTGCATTTATTTTGAAAGTCACATGTACAATGGGATAATTACACAGCCATAAAGAGGATGAGATTTTGCCATTCGCAGCAACATGAATGTACCTAGAAGATGTCATGCTAAGTAAAATAAGTCAGACCGAGAAAAACAAATACCTTGATTTCACTCGCATATGGAATCTCAAAAAAACAAAACACATGAATAAAACAATAAACAAAAAGCCAAATAAAACCTACAAATACAGAGACAAACTGATGGAGAGAGGTGAGCAAAACGTGTGAAGGTTAGTGGGAGACATAGGCTTCCAGTTCTGGAATGAATAAATCACCAGAATAAAAGTCACAGCATAAAGAATATAGTCAGTTTTGTTGTAAAATCATTGCATAGTGACAGATGGTAGTTACATTTGTGGTGAGCACAGAATAATATATAGAAAATTTGAATTACCCTGTTGTATACCTGAAACTAATTTAACATTGTGTGTCAACTGTATTCAGGTTAAAAAAGAAATCAACAGAATTCTCTGATGGATTAGATATGGGATATAAGGGAAAATAAGTAATAGAGAATATTTCTCTGTTTTCTGCCCTAACTAGCTAGAATCATGGAAATTTCATTAACTGAGATGAGGAAGACCAAAGGAAGTATAATTTTGCAGAAAAGGAGAAAATTGAATCTTGAATCTGGCAAGTTTGGGATGTCTACTTGACATCCAAGGACATATTTTGAATGTATAATTCAGAATGTCTTCATGTTAGTGGTATTTAAAGTTGTGAGACTCTGAGAGCACTAAAGGAGTGAGTGTAGTTTGAAGAGAGATGATACATGATGACGGAGTCTTGAAGCAGTCCACCAGCATTAGATGAGGCAGAACCAGCTAAAGGAGACTTAGAAGAACTACTAGTACAATTGGAGGAAGCAGTCCACCAGCATTTGATGAGGCAGAACCAGCTAAAGGAGACTTAGAAGAACTACTAGTACAGTTGGAGGAACCCAGGCTAGTGAGGGTTTTAGAAGGCAAAGAGGGTAAAATAGTTAACTATGCCAAAATATCCTTGTTATGCATTAAAGAAAAAATGAAGTTGAGGCACCTGGGTCACTCAGTTAAGTGGCTGCCTTCAGCTCGAGTCATGATCCAGGGTCCTGGGATGGAGCCCTGCATCAGGCTCTCTGCTCAGCGGGAGCCTACTTCCTGCTGCCCCTCTGCTGGCCTGCTGCTCTGCCTGCTTGTGCTCTCTCTCTCTCTGCCAAATAAATTTAAAAAAATCTTTAAAAGAAATATTAAGTGTGGTAACTGACTACTAGAATTAGCAATGTGGGTGTGTATGTATGGGGGTGGGAGTTATTGGTGATTACAACAAGCATGGTTTCTGGGGAGTAGGGACAGCAAAATCCTTAGTGGAGTGAAGAGACACTAGAAGAGAGGAATTGATGGTGAGGACAGGTAATAGAGGTGATTGATTTAGTAAAAAATTTATGTTTTAATAAATTCTGATTGTGCAGAATATAAGCTTAATTTGATAGAGGTGAAGGGAGAAAAAGATATTTTAAAGGAGACATAATTCCTTCCATTGGTTCTTGGATTGGCTCCGCTGTCTCACTCACTGGACACAATATTGGCAATTTCACTGATTTAGAGCTGTCTTGTTAAGTTTATCAGCCTATCAAACTCACTTTTCAAAAGTAACTGAATAATTCCACTTTAAAAAATTCAGTCTTAATTCAAAAACATGTTAAAGGAAAATATTTTCATTCCAAATTAAGAATTATAGCTTATTTTCTGAGAAAAAGTAAATATATATCATAATGGAGAGCTTTACTGCAATTAAACAGAAACCATTTTTTCTCAGCTGCTAAGCAGAACATCTCATCAAGAAAAATGTATTTAATGCATAAATTCATGAAGTTTTTTTAAATTTTACAGATAAAAACATTAAATATTTGCAACCTAAATCTCATACATAGTCTGGAATTACTAAACACGGAGAGTAAATAATTTGCCCAAGGTCATTCAACTTGTTTAAGGAGATTTGTTGTTAGTGTTGTTATTTTTATTTTTATTTTTTTCCATACTGAGACTCCTGAAAATTGAATGTGAGTTCTTGGTCCTGTTTAAATATCATGGCTAATGTTGTGCACATATAAAGCAGAAAATTCTTCAGTTAATGTGAGTCTATTCCATGAAATATTAGGTGAAAATGCTAAACGCAGCCTAAGGAATCCCAGGGTCATTGCTTTGACCTTGGCTTCTCATAAGTATATTTCTAGAAATGTTGATCTATTGGACATTGCTCAGGGATGCTGTTACATGCACTTTGTTTTCATAGGTGTGCCCACCTTTTAAACACATTCTTGAACATTATGGCTTACCATTCAGGAAAGGTAACTATGGTAAATCATTTTTCTTTCACTTTATTACCCTACCGAAAAAGTACTTTGGTTGAAGTCATAGATTGCAATCTGTGCTGTGGTATTTTGAATGAGTTAGAACTTCTCTGGGAGCTTGCCTTTCTCTTCTAAAGTACTACTCTGGTAATTTCCAAATATTTCTGAGATTTACATAGGAAATCTATGAATAGTAAAAAGATTTACTTTCAGGATTGATATGGGATACCTGTGGATGTTATAAACTATTTGTACTTGGTCCATAAGAGGGATAAGCCTGTTCCTATTATGTTGTTGACTATAGAGTTAATAGAACATGAAGACGAAGAAATGTTACTTAAACTTCTTTCAGGCAGACTATTCTTTTTTTTTTTTTTTTTTTTTTTAAAGATTTACTTATTTAGTTTAGAATACAAGAGCAAGTGGGGTGGGGGGAGTAGTAAAGGGAGAGGAAGAGAATATCAAGCAGACTCCCTGCTGAGCATGGAGCCTGACCCCACTCGGTGCTCGATCTCATCACCCTGAGATCATTACCTGATCCAAAACCAAGAGTCGGACGTTCAACCAACTGAGTCACCCAGGTGCCACATCAGGTGGACAATTCTTAATTGGACTTTTTAGTTACTCTTATCTGGAAATATTATTAAGTATTATTTACATTGTTATATTTATGCAGATTATCCCCATTTTAATAATTCAAATTAGCATTGTATAAAACTTATACTATGTTTACAATATAGATTATAAAAAATATATAACATAAAAGATGGAAATAAAACACAAATATTAATAAAAGTGAAATGATATAATTTTAGGCCATCAATTTAACTCTTTATACTCTTATGTGTTTTCCATTTTTATGTGGTTTGCATTTATAATCACAAAACACATGAATAAAAATAAATTTTGTGTGGGATGGATACATCTCTGACTAATTATCCTTCTGCTAGGTAATATAAAAGGTTATCTGGTTGGGGCGCCTGGGTGGCTCAGTGGGTTGGGCCGCTGCCTTCGGCTCAGGTCATGGATCGAGTCCCGCATCGGGCTCTCTGCTCAGCAGGGAGCCTGCTTCCTCCTCTCTCTCTCTGCCTGCCTCTCTGCCTACTTGTGATCTCTTTCTGTCAAATAAATAAATAAAATCTTAAAAAAAAAAAAAAAGTTATCTGGATTACTTTCCTGGATGATGACCTTACATTATTATTAGAGAACAAAACATAAACACAGGAATATCTTGTGAAATAGCTTAAAAAGAAAATACATTAACTATATTATATTTAAAAGATTTTAACTGAAATGAAGTGCTTGCTAGTAATATTAAGTTCAGTGTTTCTTTAGAAGGAAAAATATAGGGTTAACTTAAAGGTTTCCAAATTCTTAGGCATATCAAGAGCACAGCTATCTCATTTTTTCAACCTTTGGGATAAATGAAGTAATGGTTAATAGTTAAAGATTGGTTACTTCAAAGAATCATAAGATCATTTGATTAGTATCATTTCCCCAAATTATCCCTTTTCCTCCCTCTTTTGTGTTTTTAGTAGGCAATTCTAAAATCTGCCAAGATTTTATCTCTTAGACTTTATTCTGTATTCTCATCATTGCACAGAAATTGGAAAACGTCCTTTTATATTGTTTCAGTTCATTTGGAAATTGAATAGCAGGTATAGAGAAATATAAGGAGAATTGCAGTTTCAATATCAAGATTTAGATATAAATGAATTTCACAAAAAGAAGTGTTAGAGGACTACATTCTTTTCTTTGCTTATTACTCTGACCTGTTAACTTCTTTTTTAATACTCCTGAGGAGTCTTTCTTTCATTTGTACAATTAGTGTTGTGAAACTCCATTAAATATCATTCTGAGTGTGGCTTTTTTATTTTTGGTAGATGTCTAGCTATAAAGCTCCAGTGGATTCTTTCTATTTTGGAGTCTTTATAATTTCTACAGATTGATAGGATCATAGAACGCTAGAACTAGAAGAGCCCTTAAATATCATCAAATCCAATGTTTTACTTTTAGTTGACAGAATCGAAGGTCAGAAAGATTAAACAATTTGCTCAAGGTCAAACAACTAGTTGACATCATCTTTAGGCACATAATGCAAACTGTTAATTCCTCAGATAATGACCTATCTGGCATCTGGCTGGTTATTTTCTGTGTTTCTATAGAGTTATATAAAATGAAGTTTGGATGTGTGAAAACATACATATTTGCAGTGACTAGGTCTTGTGTGCGTGCCTGGTTTGTCCACAGAATTTACTTCTGTTTCACATTAGTTGCTCTCCCCTCATTTTCTATAAAATGGGCTTAAGTGCTATGAGACAGAGCAATAAAAAAATTGAGTTCCTTTGGAGAATTATCTTAGATAGCTTCATGGTTACTTGTAGCCAGTGTTTTAGCTATACTTGCCACTTGTTTGTTTCCCAGTTGTGGAGCTATTTGTACATGTATTTCTATTCTATGTGCCAGAAGTGATGCCACATAAGCCATGCAGTTAATTCACTATCAGTACCATTAACTTTCCAGCTTCTTTTTTGTTCCCTTTCTTGACTGTTTTGTATCTCAAAAATGTACAACTGTCATGCATGCATTGATTCTATGTATCTGATATTTTGATACATTATATTTAATTCTCAAATAACAACAATGGCTAGATACTATTTTCCCCAATTTATAGCATTAGAAGACCTGTTGAGGAAAAACAAAACAAAACAAAAAACAATGGAGTACAAATGTAGCATCCATTTCAATAATTAACAAAGCTGTCCTAAAGATGTGGAGTGGGGGTAGAGTGTTAAGTAGAGGAGTTAAAGTTCAAAACTTAAAAAGTAAGGAAGGAATAAATTCAGTCTGATAGTATATCTCAGGGCTCTTTAACACCTTAACTCCTCCACGGTGAGAGCATGACAAATACCTGTCTACCCTCTGGGTCTTAGCCTGTTGCCACACTCCTGGATTTTCTGGTTAAGTTTAAGGTCAACATCAACATCAGTCTTAACTAAGCACTAGTTCCCAGAGGTGACTCACCCCAAGAAATTCCAGTTAGGAATTAACCTTCAAAAGAGGCAAAAACCGAACTCATTAAATCTTTAAATATACCCTTTGTCATTGACCCAAATCTCTTTTCTAATCCGGTACGCTTGCTCTTCTTTCTCCCTGCTAGGCTGATTCTCAGGTAATAAACAACCAAAAAGAGAAAAAAAACAAAGCAAAAAAGCCTATAAATTTTATCAGAAAAATAAGGCAGAAATACATTTAACAAAAGTATTAACTATATAGGTTTGACCATATCATAGCTCAAATCCGAAGATACAAAATATAACCATAGAGAGTAAAAATATGATAGTCTGCATTAACTAATGATTGTTTTGCCCTTTTATCTTTGTTTTCATGACATATCATTGAAATATAAAATAATTGTTTCCTTATGTTATCTGTAGCTCTTTATTTAACAAATAGATTGCTCCTGTCTAACTACTAATGCCAACGATCAGTTTTGTTCAACAAACAGTATCTCTCAACAGTTTAAACTTCTATAATTATAACCTCCATATATATTCTACAGAGCAGATTTTCCCATTGGGAGGAATGAGTTAATTCTCAGTTAATGAGAAGAATTCTAACAGAGCATCATCATTACCTGTGAGAAGTTTGTTTCAAAATCATTTAACATATTTGCCAAGAAAATTGATAATTCATTGTGTTGATAAGATGAATGAAGGCATATATTTCTTTTTACAGTAATGGGAAGATCCTTGAATTTTCTTCGCTAATATCCCTAGGCTCCTCTCAAAAAATGATATGCATACTAACACATACAAACACAGATTTGTATAGTAAGCATGAATAAATAACCAGTACTGTAGACCTTGTAGGATTTTTCCTGGCATGTGATCACTTTAATAAAACAGCTACCATTTTAGATAAATAAAGTGATTAAAAATTGCTGGTGAAAAATCAGTAAAAATGAAAGATGTAAATCTTAAAACCCAATCTCATCTGGTAACCAGAGCCCCATAGCAATAATATCTGGACTCTGTAGACAATATTTCTCAGAAAAGAGCTAGTAATTTTTGGAAGATCCTATGAACAGTCACTAGAGAATACAGCAAATGTCGGCAAAAGGTAGATGTCTAAAGAAATTTGGGTCAAGAAAATAAGTGGATATTTAGGTAATACCAGAAAAAAAAAAATGGCAGCTGGTCTGAGAGCACAGTTTTATGAGTCAGGTAGAGATTCAGTCCTGCTGGATAATGTTAAGAATAAGCCCAGAGAAGCTTATTGTAATAGCATATAAAATACTAGAACCAGAACGCTAACATAGGAGAAGCTGCTGAAAACTATTTGCAGACGCAAAGTTCAGTTGTTATGGGGAAAGGAATGGAAGTACTGGGCAAAAGGCCAGGCAGGTAAAAAGCCCATATGTTAGATTGGTAATGAAGGTGAACCAACTCCTTAGGGTGTGGAGAGGGAAGGTGAGATGAGGTAGAAGTGAGAATGTCCCAGGGCCAGAGCTCCTGGGTTTTGAAAGAGCCAAAGTTAGACCATTTGAGTTCAAAAGGAAAGGAAGCCTAAGAGAACACAAAGTTCAGGCAGGATATAGGCAGAGTGTGGAGTTGACCTGAGGGGAGGCAGGAAACTCTGAGGTAGCTACTACAATCTTGTGGGTATTCAGTGTATGAGTGTATGTACCTTAAATGGTCATGGGGCATCCTTCGAACAAGATAGATGAAACCCAACTACCCCAGTGCTTTAAACCTCCCCACGAAAGACTGGTTAAGGCAGCACTGACTGCAGGTGGCAGGTAAGTGGTCCCAGGATTAGACTGGAGGTCTGTTAGGGGACATAGAGCCAGACAGGTAACAGAAAACTTTCCCTTTATAAAGGTAAAGTTGTTCCTTTTTAAGCCATCTATTATTGCATACACTGTGATGCACATTTTTATAAGTATGTGTGAAGAGACAAATCAAAATGCAGCTTTTTTTTTTTTTTCCTGGAGATGGCTAAATAGGATTTTCACAGTAATGAGGCTATTCTTAAAAAAATGACCTCATACTTTAAAATCTGCTACCAATTAAAGGCTTGATTGATGTAGGGAATTATTTAGCAGATTTACTTTCTGAAGAGTCTGGGTATGAACTACTAACTTCGGCACTTAAAAGTCGTAGTGACCTTGTATTTGCATAAGTTAGTAAAAATTATGATGTTTATTTGAAATGATTCATCAAATAAGGCTTTGGTTTTAAAAATAATTCCTGGAGATATGTACGTGTATGTGTGTGTATGTGTATGTATGTGTCGGTATATATGTGTGTGTATACATATATGTATGTATATATTTTTACATATATATGTGTATTTGTAAAAGGTAAATATATCTTTCGTGGGCAAGGAGAAATATTCATGTAAGGGAATTTCCTTCAGAAACCCTCAGTCAAGCTTTTGTTCTGAGAACATAACTATAGAATTTATAGAAATTGACCCCTTATGAAATATTAACAATACTAAAGATCAGATTATAAAATCTAGTAGTCTTAAGCATGTCTCATTCTTTTCTATTAAAGAAAACTATTTCTCATTACACAGTAATATTCTTCCATTACAGAAAAATTGAAAATGCATATACAGAAAATAAAACATAGTGGGTCACCAGGGTGGATCAGTCTGCCTTTGGCTCAAGTCATGATCCTGGAGTCCCAGAATCAAGCCTCATGTTGGGCTCCCTGCTCAGTGGAATTCTGCTTCTCCCTCTGACCCTCCTCCCTCTTGTGCTCTCTCTCTCTCTCTCTCTCCAGTAAATAAAAAATAAAATAAAATAAAATATATCTTCATTAGTCCCACTGCAATAATCATGTTGATGTTTTCTTTTCACAACTATGCATACTTCAAGGGAAAAAGCTGCATCCGTATTAAAAATTATTTTACCTGGTTTATTTAACCTAATTTTATATCATTAAATTTTTGTAACATATTCTTCCTAATTGTATTTTTACTTATTCTTGTTAAGTATTATTTATAATGGTACTTACTATATTGTACTATAAAGTGACATACTGTAATTTATTTAACCCTCTCTTATTACTGTATATACAAATTATTTCCATTTTTTGACCTTATAAATATTATTTCTCTAGAACCTTTGTGCATAAATAAATATGTTTTATATTTATTTATTTATTTAAGTTTTTTTAAAAGATTGTATTTATTTAATTGACACAGAGAGAGAGTACGAGCAGGGGGAGCAGCAGGTAGAGGGAGAAGGCTCCTGCTGAGGAGAGACCCCCACTAGGGGCTCAATCCCAGTACCCTGGGATCATGCCCTGAGCAAAAGGCAGATGCTTAACCAAGTGAGCCATCCAGGTGCCATATATTTTATATTTAAAATTGTTTCTTTGGACTAGATTCCTACAAGTAGGAGTACATAATAAAATGTTGACTCAATTCTTAAATCTCTTGATAAAATTATCAAACGTCATCTTTCCAAAAGATATATATTTGTTTATTAATTATACTCAAATATGTGTGTGTTTGTGTGTGTGTGTAATTTTTTTTTTAATTTTTTTCTCTAAATCTCTGGGCTAAAGGGACCATGCTAGGGGATTAAGTTGCCTTGAGATAGCTAAGGGGATCTCAAGGCAAAGGATGGGGTGAGAAGTAAATGCCAGAAGGGAAAATAAATGTGAGAGGAGACTGGCGTACCAAGGTGCAATAAGTCAAAGTGAGAATCTAGCAAATTGTCCCAGTGCCTGTTTTAGAAGACTGGATACAGAGACGTGGAGACCAAAAGGAACTATCAAGTAGTGAATGAATATTAAAAGAGCTAACATGGGTTATGGGCAGTCACCCCAAGGCATGAACCCATAATTTCTTGTCCAAAGCCCTTGGGCCAGTTATGTTTTAGATCCAGATGTTGTAGGATTTTTAGATTTGTTTTAGGTTTATATATTGTAGTAATATAGTATATAATACCCCCACAGGGATTTGGGTAATACAGGTAATAAAACATATTAATATTTTTGTAGCTGAGCATTTAATTCTTTGTAGGACATCTTTCAATTCCAAGTGGCCTAATGTCAGTAACAATGAGGTTTTGCCACCAAATGATGTCACTGAAAAGTTACCCAAACTGGCTTTGGTTTCCAGAACATTTTGGATTTAGGTAATATGAATAAAAGATAGTGCATATGTGTTGCTACCAGCAGTTTGGTAAGTGTCTTAAGCTGTTTTCTTTCTTTCTTTTTTTTCTTAAAGAAATAATAGAGGTTTTATTTGTTTGTCCCCCCTTTTCTTTTTACAAATAGTTTTGAAAGGTCATACAAATTAGATATTTTAAGTGTGTTTGGTTAAAAGAATTGAAATATTTCTCTCTCTGAATTTTTCTATCCAATGAGATTAAAAACAAATATGAATCTTCTCTTTGATAATCAGGGATATTTTATCTGAAAGTTTCCTGGTGGAAATTAGATTTTCCAAGCAAATATTTTGATTAACTATTTAGGTGATTGAGATAAACTACCACATTTAGGAAGATAGGTTGATTTACCCTCAGATTTACTCTTTTTTTTTTTTGAAAATTACTGCTTTTCTCCTATTCAAAATATATTCATGTTCTGATAACCATGAATCTTTGTATAATACCTGAAAAAGTGACTCAATAAGGGAATGAAGTTTAAATTCCTCTCTACTTTGTAATTTACATTGTGGAAATGCTATCCTCCCCTTATACATACAATCTGGTCTTTCTTAGAAATATAAAAGTCATCATTAGCAGATAAGAAGGACAGGAGCATGCTATCATAAACCTGGAAGAGGTGATTTATTTCTTATATTTCTGCTATTCAGATAGATAGTTCTCTGTCTACATTATTTCAAATGCTACAGAGATGGTGATTCATACATCTTCCCTTGGGTACATTTTCTTATATTTCATTATTCATATTCAGAGAATTTTTGTTCAACTTCTAACCTAACTCATTCTTTCTATAATTTAAATTCATTACCTCTAACCCTATCTTCATTTGAAACAGAGTAGTGCTTATCACCAAATTATATCTGTTCCTCTGTCTAAAGACTACATTAGTCTTCAAATTTCATTTCTCCATAGTAAAAAACATTTCCTTAAAATATTATACATTGCAAGTTACTTCTTTACCCTTTGTAGTTGGGTCAAAAGAAAGGTATAAAAATCTAAAAAAGTAACAATAACAAAAATGGTGGAAATTTATTATTCAGTCAACTGGTATTTATCTGGGGCTATCAGGTGGTAAGGCACAGTGTGGAGATGGATAAACAAATGAATAAATTTAATGACATGAATAGATACGACATGAGTCTAATGCCTAGTGGCTTTATAGTCTAGCAGAGGAGATTATATGGATAAATAAAGGGGTTGAAATTTAGACACATCTGAGTTTGAATCTCGGTTCTGTCTCTTATCTGGATGAGAACTTTTCATGCATGACTGAAGCCCCCAGTGCCTAGTTTCTTTTCTTTTCTTCTGCTCTCTCTTTTTTTTTTTTTTTTTAAGATTTTATTTATTTATTTGAGAGAGAGATCACAAGTAGGCAGAGAGGCAGGGAGAGAGGGAGGGGAAACAGATTCCCTCCTGAAAAGAGAACCTGATGTGGGGCTCTATCCCAGGACCCTGAGATCATGATCTGAGCTGAAGGCAGCAGCTCAACCCACTGAGCCACCTGAGAGCCCCTTCCTGCCTAGTTTTTGAGTAATATTTGTAAAAATCTAGTAGGATCCTGTGAAGATAAAATGAGATAATGCATTCCAAGTGCCTTAGTTCTGGCCCTTAGTATCATGTATAAATTATAAAAGGAACTCTTCATTGAAAAAAAAAATTAGTGTCTATTAGGTATCAGGCAGTTATTCATGTGAGTCTGGAGGATGAACTCTGTGTAAGATCATGCCCTGTCCTCAGAGAGCTCATGGTCTGTTGGGAACATTAACTACACAATAGGCAACTACTCCATATTGAAATGAGTGCAAGACAGTGCCAGTGATGCAGGTTAACGGGATGATAAAGCCATATTGAAGGGTCAGGATTAGCTGCCTGACAAATCAACTGAGATTCAAAAGCAACTGGGGAATTAATGAAGCAAAGAAGGCCCATGAAGAGTGCTTAGCACAGAGGGAAAAATATATGCCTAAGGGAAATGTGCCATAGCACAATAATTTCTGGGGATAGAAGTATAATCTTTAGGGGATCATGAACATAAAGGAAGTGGTGTAAGAGAGAATGGAGAATTAGACAGGAGCCTGATCATGAAGGCGGGCTGTCAGCCGTGGGAAGAAATGTGGCTTTGATGTGGAAGTCAGAAGTCAGTTACTGAAGTGCGTTCATGGAAGAAAAGAGAGAAGTGGGAACAGACAAGGGCATAGGTGTGGCGGCGGAAGTTCAGGAAGTTCTGTCTGATATCTTGCATTTTCTCTTTGCAGTAAATCATTCCCTGAGGATGGGATGCAAAGGAGGCAAGGAATAATGGGGTAGATCAGTTTCAGATGAGTGGAGAATGTTTCTAAATGGCTGCAATGGAGTTGGAATTGACGATGGGACCATCAAAGGACTTCAGTTTATCATGGGGGATATAGTTGAAATTAGAGTCCACCAATATGTGGTATGGTAGCTATTGAGGTATACCTATCCAGATTACCACTCTAGGACCAATTGCTGCCCATCTGTGGGGAGTGGGTTTGGCATGTTTGGCTGTCTGCTCCTTCGTCTTCAGCTGCAGATAGCCCCCTCCCTGATAGCCATCTTAATTCTCTCTGAATCTGGAGAATCAGCTGAAAAATTTGGTGGTCTCAACCTGAGAATTTGTGTGATACTTTTTTTGTTCAGCACTTCTCAACTGGCCACACTGAGATACAGATACGCTGCTGCGATCTCAGGTCAGGTTTCTTTCAAGCCGTTGAGGTAGAGAAACACCGGAGGATATAGGCAAGATATAGACAAGTGAAGGGAGTGTAGTCTGCTTGGTCATGGAGAAGAGTATGATAATAGAAGATGCCTAAAAGAGAGTAGAGGTCCAGATGATTCCATGAACTGGAAGTAACAGTGGGAGTGACAAAGCCTGACTGACATTCCAATCTGAAGTATTTGAACAAGTATACATTTATTACAATTTAGAAATCTATCATTTCATAAGAAAGTATAAACAAAGCTACTGTAGTATTTAGAGAAGTTCGAGTAACAGATGTGATTAAAAAAACTGATCTGTTACTGTGATGCTGACACTATTCAACCTGTTTTCCTTCCCTTCAAAATTCACAGAGCCTCACCAAGCAATTACATGAACTTGGAGCTAAGTGTTTAATGGTTTAATGTGTTCTGCTTCCAGAGAGTGTTTATTGTGTAACAGGGGACTTCACCTTTTTAGTCAAAAGATTAAGGTATGTTAGGCATTGACAGAAGCATATGAAGATGTGATTTAGGGGGTCAGGAGAACCTTCAACATCCCTCAGAGAACATTTTCTATGTTGTTATTTTCTCTGAAGACTTGAGAATATGGTGTCAATGAAAAACGCCATAGGTGTTTGCATTCTTGCCTTCAGTATTAGTTAATAATTTTCTGAAGTCTTGTTTAGTCTTAGCCCCCACCCCCCACCCCGGTGCCTAGCATAATGCATGCTGCATATGTTCTCAATGTAGATTTAAAAAAAGCAATGTTTTGTAGCTATAGCAATGTATCTAGTCTAGTACTCTTCCTGTCTTCCCTAAAATATTTATCCTTTCTCATTTATGCATCTAAGTCTGAGAAATTTTCTAAATGAATTAAACAATATGGCAATTACCATTGTTAAATTTAAGGTGCTTTAGATTCACATGTCACTTGTGATGAGGAACTTTTGATTCAATCATGTTTTACCTTTAAAATATTATGCTTCTGCTCAGTTATAGACCTTCTACACTTTTAATATTTGATGAGATCTTGATATGTGCCTTACTACTATTTTAACCCCCTCAATGACCTTATGAAGCGGTACTGTTATTTTTCATTTATTTATCTATTTTATTTCACACATCCAGAAATGGAGGCATAGAGCTGTTAAGTGATTGGCTTGAGGCTCTAGCATGGATGGAGCAGGATCTGGGTTTAGACCCAGGAGTCTGCATCCAGAGCCAACACTTTTTTCTGCTATGCTCTGTAACCTCCAATTCTTTTTTTAAAACACAGTTTAAATAATTTCTCATGGATTCATTGAACTGTAACCTATGTCAGGTAACATTTGTGGTTCTAGCTCATCCAGTATTTTATAGAGACAAGCTGGTTCTCTGGATGGGTCTTCATTTCATTCAGTGAGGGTGATAAATCTTCTGTTAATATTTGATTCACACATGATTTTGACTATTTGAAAGGTATTTTAACTTGTCAAATTCTGTTTTAAGAGAGATATTAGTATTTCTTTTCATCTATGCTATAGAATCCTTTGGTATTCTGTCACATTTTAGCTTTTGTTAAGGCATGATCATGTGTATATTGAAAAATCTTTGTTTTAAAATATGTCTCTAAATTGGATAATTTTATTCCTTTGGAGCCTGGGAGATTTGCCTTAAAAAATCTGTCAGTGAACACAACTGTGTGTTTTGTTTTTGTTTTTGTTTTTGATATTTAAAATGGAAATATCACTTTTATTGACAAGTTAGGGCCATGGACAGACAGCTTCCAGAACAGAAAAAAGACAGTCCCAAGACAACGGAGTGTAAAAATCATAGCAGACAGCCTAATACTCTTCACCCTCATCCTCTCCCTCAGCACTATCCGCTCCGACCTCCTCATAATCCTTCTCAAGGGCAGCCATGTCCTCACGGGCCTCAGTAAACTCCCCTTCTTCCATGCCCTCCCCCACATACCAGTGAACAAAGGCACGCTTGGCATACATCAGGTCAAACTTGTGGTCCAGGCGAGCCCAGGCCTCAGCGATGGCTGTTGTGTTGCTCAGCATGCACACAGCTCGCTGGACTTTGGCCAGGTTTCCACCGGGCACCACAGTGGGAGGCTGGTAATTAATGCCCACTTTGAAGCCAGTGGGGCACCAGTCCACAAACTGGATGGTACGCTTGGTCTTGATGGTGGCAATGGCGGCATTGACATCTTTGGGAACCACATCACCCCGGTACAACAGGCAGCAAGCCATGTATTTACCATGGCGAGGGTCACATTTCACCATCTGGTTGGCTGGCTCAAAGCAAGTGTTGGTGACCTCTGCTACTGTAAGCTGTTCATGATAGGCTTTCTCAGCAGAGATGACGGGGGCATAGGTGGCCAGAGTGAAGTGGATATATATTGTGTGACTTTGGGCAAGATACTTGTCTCAATTTCTTCCCACAAAAGTGTAATACCTTGAAGGATCATAGCAAGAATTGAATAATTATCCACATGTACATACTCATGCACACACACACACACACACACACACACACATACACACAGTACCTAGTATGTATCCATCCTGTGGTAGGTGGTCAATAAATGTTCTCCATGTTTTAATGTACTCAAATATATTCAGCTATGTTAATTTGTGCTAGGATAAGTTGCAATGTTATATATTAGACAGTAGCTTTGGTTATTCTCTTTGACTGTAAAAATAAATTCTTTCCACTGAAAATGTTTTAATCAGGGTGTGCTTTTTGCTATTTCTGAAAATAGGTTAGCTGCAGAAATGCTAACTCTACTCTGGGCCAGGAATAAACAGTTGACAAAAAGAGCATGACTTTGGCATATCAACAGACATTAAATGTTAAGAGTTCCAGTAACTTAATTGTTGACATTAGGACAAAGAGAAAACAATGATCTAGCATTCACATTTAAAAGTCACTTTTGTAGAGAAACTGGTACTGAATAAGAGAGGTACGTTTAAAATTTACAAAAACACTTTATAGAAAGTAATTAATCAAATCCCAAAGTACATATAAAGAGGCAACTGTCTGGCAACATGGAAAGCATTCCACAGGATTTAGGGAAATAAGTGTTTTAGCAGTTAGGTTTGTTTTTTCTTTAATGATGTAGAAGCTGCTCTCAGTGATTATCTCCTTGCCTAATGACATACAGTTAGTAAATAGTAGAGCCGAGATTCACCGTCAGCTTGTTTAACATCAGAGCTGGTGTTGCCCTTGCTGCCCTCACCATGTTAGCTTGCTCCGTACCTTATTGTAGAAATGACATTGATTTTTTTTTTTTTTTGGTCTTCATGAAAAATTAAAGGAAGCTTTCCTAAATTTTCATTAAGAGTAAGTAAGCAAAAATATAAAGGAAAACATTTAAAAGAGCTTAAAAGAACTAAAGCAGTAAAAATATTAGATCTTGGGACTATTTTTTTTTTTTCAGCTTATTCCTGAACCTGAATCTTCCCCTAAGTTCCTACAGAAATTTAGAAAACATTCTTCTTAAATGGTGAAATGAAGAATTAGCTAGGATAACATGCTATTACAAACTGGGATAACTTCTAACTTTCAACTTCATAGAATTTTGAATTATGCAGAATTGAAAGGGAGAAATAGAACCTAGGTTAATTAAGCTTCATTCTTGTAATTTAAAGGTAGCAGGTTTACAAAGCCTCCAGCCCAAGAATGACCAGACAGCAGGGATTTATTATTATAGACATGCCATTCCATCAATTGATATACCTATCTGTCTATTTACCTATCAATCTATCGATGTGTGTCAAGATGAGCCTGTGTGTGTTTACTTTTTTGCATTATAAAAGTAATAGATACTTGGGCCACCTTGGTGGCTCGGTGGGTTAAAGCCTTTGCCTTCGGCTCAGGTCACGATCCCAGGGTTCTGGGATCGAGTCCCAAATCGGGCTCTCTGCTCAGCAGGGAGCCTGCTTTCCTTCCTCTCTCTCTACCTGCCTCTCTGCCTACTTCTGATCTCTGTCTGCCAAATAAATAAAGTCTTAAAAAAAAAAGCAATATATACTATAAAAAGTCTTTAGATTGAGAAATACAAGGAATAAGAGTGAAACCCTTTTATGTTTGAACAGTCTGGAGATAGCCATCGTTAATACCTATGATTATTTCCCATTATTATTCTTAGGAGTGTGTAAGCCCCACATGTGGACTCATGC
This sequence comes from Mustela lutreola, assembly GCF_030435805.1. Taxonomy (NCBI): domain Eukaryota; kingdom Metazoa; phylum Chordata; class Mammalia; order Carnivora; family Mustelidae; genus Mustela; species Mustela lutreola. The sequence continues at coordinate 125,951,553 of NC_081291.1, read as the reverse complement.
TACGCACAGAATTGAGTGCTGCTTGTTCTACTTCTTTTGTTGTTGTTGTGTTTGTGTTTGGAGAGCTTTTCAGATCAATTCTCTAAATTCCTGATTTGATTTTTTCCAGCACTAATTCTGGTATTTAATGCTTATGATGTTGATTTTAACTTTGCCATTGTGTTTTTAGATTTTTTGTCATTTTTACTAATTTTGATAAGTATTCTTCTCATCTCAGTCTAGTGCCTGATCTCCGATAGAATTTCAAGGTTTAAAAGAGACCTTATAATTTTGTATGATTTCGATATAATAGTTTCAAAGTTATCACTAACGAGTATTATACTCCCCCCCCAAATATTCCCTTTTTTATTCATTACCACCATGTTCTTCTTCCCTTATTTATTGAATTATTTTCTCATACATATTACCTTTTAAATCTTTTAATTCATCCTTGGATAGGGAAGGATTTTTGAGGATCAGTATTTGCCAATAAGGATAATTTCCCTTGGACCGCTTACTCTTTTTTTTTTTTTCAGCATAACAGTATTCATTGTTTTTGCACCACACCCAGTGCTCCATGCAGTATGTGCCCTCCCTAATACCCACCATATTCTTAATTTAGGTGGTGCCAGAACTTCTGTAGCCGATGTTTACCATGTTTTGATGTTCATTCACTCCCTCTACAGCAATAATTCCTATGCCTGTTGCCATATTAACTCTCCCTTTAGCTCTCTGGATTTTTAGTTCTGTAAGTTGCTCTTATCTCCAATTTAGAAAAAAAATTCTGTTTCCCAGGTTACCTACTTAGTGGTGTCATTCAATAGATATAAACCCACTAAAAGATCCAGATGTTAAGTATTTTGTGCACACGTTATCTTCAGAATTAACAGTTAGTTTTATAATTTCTGAGTTTAGAGAACATTAGATAATAATTATATCCTACTAGAAAAAAAATGACTTATTCTTTTTTTGTTTGACCTTTCTTGAGCCTGAATTCATAAATCTAGGCTCAAAGAATAAGCTATTTAGACTGAAAAAGGGACTTACTTGTTCTTGACTAATTTACTGATAACATACACATTATTTTCTGTCTTACTATCTTAAAACTCCTCTGTAGTTTTTCACCTGAGTTATTACTATTGCAAAAATGCATACTTCCTACTTATTTTGCACAAAATTGTTTTGGTAATGATGATTTACTGTTCCTTATAATAATTGTTGTATTTACAGGTTTTTTTTTTTTTTTTTTTTTACAGAAAGATATTCTAAAACAATTCTTTCTACCATTTCAAAGAATTTTGTGTTGGTTTGAAGGGCATTCTCTCTTTTGACAAATATAATAAAGTTGTTATTAAACCTCTTTTTTATCATTTCAGAAATAGACCTAGAATCAAGTACTGACCAAGTCCTGTGGTTGTAGAAATTATTTTATATGTTTTTGTAGCATACAGATTGGATTAATATAATTCTCTTTTCACCTTTGTCAGAATTTTTATTGTAAAAAATGTGATGCATACTATATTTGGTAATAAGTATGTTTCATGGTTCCCACAGGACAGTTAAAAATCTCACCTTCTGAAATCTCTCTATTGGCTTCTTATTATGAACTGTCTTGAATTTTAGATTTGCTGCATGTGTGTCTGTTGACTCATAAGTAATCTTCTACATACAAAATATATTCTGTTCCATTAAAAATTATTTTAGATAATTATTAGATCATGAGAGTCTCCAGCCTACCCAGAGACAAGAGAAGGACTGTGCAAAACAATACTGAATGGTCTGAAATAGCATCAAAATGCCCCCTCTCTACACTAACCTTGATGGGAAAATGAATAAATATCAGTATTGTGCTTATTTGAGTTTTTAGTTTGAGCTTTCCTCTGTCTGCCCTCTGGTGGGACTACTAATAAGTAACTGACAAGCTTTTAAAATAATCCTTAGTAAGAAAATGGATAAGAAAAATATAAATCAGAAAAATGGGATTCAGAGTTTTGCTTACCTTACTTTACAAAGTAGGGCATACTACCTATAAATACTCCTAATAGGATGATGGATCATGCTGATTTTTTAAGAATGACTGCTTCAATCACATGAACTGAGTAGTAAAAACAATGAAAAAGACTCAAAGTTAGTATTTCCCTTCATTGTGTGTGTGTGTTTTCTCTATAATTACTTGATGACAGAATAGTAGAAAAACCAATCACTTATGATTTTGCCTTTTGTATGGGTAAGCACTGGTTTGATGTATCTTTTTTGAAAAAGAAGTTATTTTTAACTGAATTTAATTAAATTATGATTTACTAGCATCCTGTAGACACATACTCTTCTTCCATGATCTGAAATGGATCCACTTATTTAATCACAAAAAAAAAAAAAAATGCACAGAATATAAATGGCTTCATTTTAATAAAATTCTTCAATTATTTGCATTTGAGGAGATCTCCCTAGGTAGAAGAACTGATTTTGACTGTGGCATTTTTTAGGAAAATGTCAACTAATATCTTCTGAAGTAAATTTAGAGTTAAGAGGAAATTTGTCTTCCAATCTTAGTGAAACATAGATATTTTACATTTAATGTAAATGTAAAAATTTTAAAAATTTTATGGTTATTAATTTTCAACTTAGTAAGTATAAGAAAATAATACTATGCTATACTATCAGTATTTCATAAATTGAAGCCTATTTGAACATGAAAAAGGAAGGACAGTCTCAAATTTTAACAATTACATTTAATTTTATGAAAGTCTATTAAAACTCACTACATCTCCTAATCAACATTTTAATGTCTTCCTAACACTGACTGATTGTGTAACTAGCATTGCAATCTACTTAAAACATCTTTGCTTTTTTTTTTTTAAGAAAACATTTTATTTCCATTCTTATAAAGTCATTTGGTCAGTTGCCATGACAGCAGGATGTCATTTATTTGAGGGAAAATGGTGACATATTTTTGGCTTGTAATTATTATTTTTTTTTATTAGTGATACTAAATGTTTGAGTTTTTATTCCTTTCATATAAAGCGTAGCTATAAAAGTATCTATCAGTAGCCCCATAGTAGTGGTTTGAACCTGAACAGATTCAATCCGTCATTAGAGAAAACCATTTCTTCCCTATTGAACAGGATTTGTATGGTAAGGTACTTAAAATCTTGGACTCTAGAAAGCCACCTGCTTCTGCTGAGGTATTCAGACAAAGACTCTTGGAAATTGGCCAGGTTTGTGCAGTGCTCAAACCCATTGCTTACGTGCTTGACAGTAACATCTGGTAGCACAGATGCTGAATTCTAGAGAGCCATAATTATCTTTGAGAGAAGGGAGAAGTTGTCTTACAGTTATTATCATGCTCCTACCGCAGGTATTAGAAAGAGGCAATCATTCTGTACTTCCCTGCCAGCATGTTTTCTCAGTTTTGGAGATGAAATTTCTAGATCGTGTACAACATTGAGATTAAGAATCATTATGTGGCTTTAAGTGGTACAAAGGTTTCAAAAGAGTATAAAGGATGTGATGAAAATGTTTTGTTGTTTCCAAGTGCCTGTTCAAAACCCATTGAGCTGGGTGCCAAAAACTCATAGGCTAGCCTATTCAAGTAAAGGTTGATGACAATAGCCTCTCTTGGTTTCACACTCTATCCTTGAGCCACTCATAAATAAGACTGTCAGATTTTGTACCAATGAAAGAGCCTGTCTTAGCTTTGTTTATCTCAGCTGTTAAGAATTCCCTTTTCCCATTTTTCTCTCTCACAGACAAATTATTATTAAAAAGTATATGACAGGTGGCAGTGCATCTACACATTGTTTGTCTTTTAGAAGGATTATTTTATATGCTGAGAGCACACTCAAAATGATGGTTTGGGATTTCTTGATAACCTTCACCTCCAGGACTCAGAATCTGCGATTTATGGTTTGGTAGCATAGTAACTTGTTTAGATAGCCTGCCTTAATTTGTACCAGTTTGCCAGAGTTAATGGGAACAAGTAATGGTCATTTTTAAGCAATATAAAGTTGATCAGGGTGGGCATATATAAATTTTACTTCTCTGTTTCTTACTCTGAAGATATGCTTGTAAGACTGGTATTTATTCATTGATGTATATATTCTTCACTTCATCAAGTATTAATGATAGCCTACAATGTGTAAGGCATTCTGGTAGGTGACAGACACACATTAGTAAAAGAAACTGACATAATCCCTGCCTTCCTGTGGTTTACAGGTTATTTACAAGAATTGCAAATTCAAATGCCTTTAGGGACAAGCAGATAAAGAAAATGAGTGAAGCTGTGACTATAAGCCCATAATTAGTGGTAGAGACTGTCACTAAAGAAGAATGCATATTCTACTGGACGGAATTCAAATTCAAAATGTGTTTAAATAATGAGTCATATCTTTTTGGGGGGGAGAAAGGAAGGAAGGAAGGAAGAAAGAAAAATACACCCAGGGTCCGAGCACGTTCTGTGGCTCTCTGCTCATGAGTTTGGGCTTTAGTAATGAACCAGCACTGGGATGTCCTAGAAACACTGAGAAATGTGTCTGCATTTGTGAGCCGATTCTTCCATCTGTCACGTATCATGCCATCAACAGTGTGCAGTCATGGCCTGGGTGAAATCAACTACAGGGACCAGGATGAGTTCTCCAGTTCCTGTTCACAGAGCAGCTGCATTATAGTGGCTGAATCAGCAGCGACCTTAGGCACTGCCCGCTTGATGCCGTTTGGTGCCCATGCTGATCAGGCCAGGCTGCTGTCTGCCCTGGTCAGGTGCAGCAGTGCTGGCTGACGTTCCTCTGGTTTACTTTACTGGCAACATCTTTTCTGCTTTCAGCATCCTGCTTATTATTCTATAAACTGAGAATCATCTTTCCATTCATGGCAAATATTTCATCCTTTAGAAAATAAACTATCATGAGATTAATTTAGGGTAAATATAGGTTAAACTTCTGCCAAATTAGAAACCATTATACTTTCTTGATTGAGCATCATAGCAAAATAAAAGAAAGAAAAAGGTAACAACACAAATAATAACGGTTTGACTATAAACCCTATATATACACATACTACTCTACCATATCTTATATGGATTACAAAATCTGTGCAAAATCCAGAAATTTTTAAAAGGGTGAAATGTCTTAATATTTCATTTGAAAACTTTAAAAAACCCATCCATATGCCACACATCAAAGGCTAAAAACGAGATCATCATCATAATAAATAATAACAAAATAACAAATACTAATATTTATTGAGTATCATAATAAATAATAACAATAAAATAACAAACACTAACATTTATTGAGTGTTTATTACCTTCTAGAAACAGTTAACATTAGAGAAATTGAGCAGGGTAATTACCAAATATATTTTCTAACTTATTTTGTAATTAAATAAAATTGTTAATGTCTACTGTATTACCAACATTCTTTTTCATCCTCTAGCAGATTAAAAGTAATGTCCTTCTTATAGTTTGTATTTGTTTTTAATAGAGGGTGTCAATTGAGTAATGCCTCATTACTCTTCTAGTATGAGCTGGATTTTTTTTTATTAAGAGTTTATAAGCATGTCTATATTGTAGAAGGTTATCAGCAGTAATTTCCAAAACTGAACAGAAAAAAATTGGCGTAAGCAACATGATAAGGAGATCTAAGTTTCTATAATACATACAGGAACTTGCAGCTATGTTTCTAAGATCATGAAGCTAGTTTATTTCCTCTTGTCTCTTAGAGACCATCCCATTATAAACTAACCCTAATACAAATTTGTTCCATGATTAAATTATCAAAATATTCTGAAGAAAATGTTACAAAGGTTTTGATGGTTTTCTTCTGCAATGATAAATGATAAATTAGGCCTGTGATACTCATAGTGTATGGATACATAATTCCTAGGGAAGATGAAAGAAAAATGATACATCAAAAATATATATAGAAATAAAACAAGGATTTGCTGGTGATGAGAAAAATAATATGGATATTCAAGAATTGCTACATTATGTAAAATTTAATATATCTAAATAGGTTCCCAAGTAAGTTCTCATTGAAAATAAGTTTTAAAGGTACCCAAAGGAGCCATGAGATTTTTATTATAAAATGGAAATTACATGTTCACAAGTATAAACTTCCTTCCAAGTTTGGAATGCAAATGCATAAATATCTCTTATTTTTCTAGTTTCTTGTTTGAGAACCTGGGTGTTTTTTTTTTTTTTTTTTTTTAAGATTGATCGATTGATTTGACGGAGAGAGACATAGTAAGAGAGGAAACACAAGCAAGGGGAGTGGGAGAGGAAGAAGCAGGCTGCCCACCAAGCAGGGAGCCTGATGCAGGGCTTGATCCCAGGACCCTGGGATCATGATCTGAGCCAAAGGCAGATGCTTAATGGCTAAGCCAGCCAAGCACCCTGAGAACCTGGATGTTTTATTAACAGGATGTTTTATTACCATTACCACTTAAAGATTTCCTTCCTGCTGGATTGCCCCAAATCTTAAAGGTTGACATAATTCAAAGGGTAGTATCTGGCTTATACAATAAATGAGGAGAGAAATGGGAGCCTGTGCACAAGCAGGGGGAGTAACAAGTAGAGGGGGAGGGAGAAGCAGGCTCTCTGCTGAGCAAGGAGCCCTATATGGGGCTTGATCCCACGACCCCGGAATCATGATCTGAGCCAAAACCAAATACTTAAGCAAAGCCAGATGCTTAATCGACTGAGCCATCTAGGGGCCTCTAACTGTTGCTTTTTAGTACCATGTCATGGCAATGTTGGAAACTGGCTTGCCTTTCTAACAAAAGATGTTCTCTGATGCATTGAGATGTCCCCCACCTAGAATGATTTAAAGGCCACATTGAATCCATAAAAGGACAATTATACCTTTCCGTCTAACAATAGAAGTTGTCCTCAGGGTAGACCCATCATTCTACATACCATTTTTGGTTCATATATACTTTGCCCATGGGTGCCACTCTGCCATAAGGGGCAAGATGTTATCCCTGGACCTGGCTTGTCCCGTATAATACACCTGGAGCTCCTGTCACTGGTTGTATTCTAGGAATTAAGTAACATTAAATTTTATACATTTAAAGCAAAACTATTTAATTGTATCCTCTACTGAGAGGAGAGATCACTACTCAGTATCTAAAATCAAAAAAGTAATGCAGTGCCTGGGTGGCTCCCTTGGGTGGGCATCTGACTCTTGATTTCAGCTTAGGTCATGATCTCAAGGTTTTGAGATCAAGCGTTGCATGGGGCTCTGCTCTCTGCTTGAGATTCTCTCTCTCCCTCTTCCTCTGCTCCTACTATTTCTCTCTCAAATAAATAAATACTTAAAAAAAGTGATGGGGTGCCTGGTGGTTCAATCAGTAGAGCATGTGACTCTTGATGTCACAGTTGTGAGTTCGAGCCCCACATTCAGTGTAGAGATTACTTAAAATATTGGAAAAAAAAAAAGATCAAGTTAAAAACGTGAAATAAGAAAGTTATGCTGGTCATGCACAACCTTGCTGAGTAAAACAAACTTCTGATCTCATCACTGGTGAGTGAAGAAAGAGATAGTGGTGCGTTAGCTAAGCCTTAGAAGCTTGTCCACTGGACTGAGTCTACCGATGGTTGGCCGACTGTCCAATGCTGTCACTGATAGGTTGTTACAGAGGCTGTTTGTGAACTGAATTGATTAAAATTTTAAAACTAGCTCTAAACCTAACCAACAATTGGACTTTTCCTAGAAGTGTAAGAAATTTTTAATGCTCATTTCTTTCCTCAACTAATTGAACTTCCCACCTTATTTATGCTAGGTCTTCTGAGGATTTTTCCCTGAATTTATTCAAAATGACTCTGTTGGAAGAAGTCTCCCAAGTGACTTATTTTTCTAACAGTTAATTCCTAGATAATTCCAACATTATATACCTATTTTCCTGAGGACCAAAGGATCCCTATAGTGATTTTCTAGTACCTTATCACTAGAAAAATCACTGTTACACATAAATTTTGTTTCTGTTGCATTGTCCCAGTAGGTTATGAAAATTAAATACATTACTTATAAACATAATAATATGATAAATCACCTGTGTACTCTAGGAAGGTAAATCTTAATTCTTAGAGAAACATCATAGCATTTTAGTTAACAACACAGACTTTAAAGGACAGTTTACCTGCTAAATGACTTTGAGAGGCTTATTTAACCTCTTCATGTCTCTTTTCTCATGTCTCTTTTCTCATGTCTCTTTTCTCATCTGTGAAATGGAACTAAAGTATTACCTTTCTTATTAGGTTGCTATTAGGAATAAATGCATTAATATGTGCAAGGTGTTTAGAATAGTCTTGGTATATAGCATTATAGAATGATAGCATACGTTTGTGTTTGCTTTCATTATTGTTAATATAGACTAAAAAACAATTTTTTGCCTGGGTAGTTGAAAAGAAAGGGAAAAAGCTTTGCAATTTGTCATTATGTTTTCTACATTTTTCTCACTTCTGGGGAAAAATGTGGGATATCTTTGACGCCTAAACTGTGAAGAATTGAGAATAAAGATAAATTAAAGAAAATATAAAGGCTCAAAGTCCCAAATATCTATTTACCTCTGATGAAAGCCACTCTAGGTGTTAGAGAATTTATACCAAATCACAGTACTCTCCTAACTTTAAATCCCTGTTTTTGTTCGTTTGTTTTTACAGAGTTAAAATAAGTTCAAAATGAAGAAGAACAACCTTTGGGTAACTGTAAAGGGAAGGAATGATAGTATAGTTGAAGGTGTATAAGGAAGTGAGGACGTGTTCTTCAGATTTTGTTATCCTGGAAATATTATAAGTTGGCCACATTCGTGTGACCTTTAGATTTTTCAAACCCATCTTATTCAATGGTTTTCCACTCTGGCTTTACTTAACAAGCCCTTGGAGAGGTTTTACAAAATTTCTTGGGCTTACTTCAGATCTCTGGGGCAGTGCGCCCTGGGTATCAGCAGTTTCTGGAAGCTCCCCAGAAGAATATAGAGTACAACCAGACCAGAGAATTACTGAAGTGTAATTCTGGCTAGTGGGCATCTGGTTTCGCAACAGCTGCAGTGATTATTCCTTTGACACTTGCTTTACTAGGTATCAGCTTGTTTTTCTGAATGTTAGCATCTGATACTCAAAGCGACAAAAACAAATTTTACTAGCTATAGACAGAAGCAGCAGAGTCTTGACCACAGAAAAGTAGTTCAGGAAGTTTCTGGTCATAAAGGAAGAGGAGAGCGAGATTAATGGCAGTCTCTATATTGGAAATTATTTCATGGTACTTTAAGTGTGTGGTACTTTAAAAAACAAACAAACTTCTTTTTATTATCCTTTTTTTTTTCTTGCTGGAACTTGAATATAGCTATGTCATGTGCTTATTATTTATACTTGTCTTAATAAGTTTGTATTGCTCTAGATATTTCTAAGTATTGCATCAAGAAAATGTAAGCAGTGTTTTTCAATGACTGTGCGTTAGAATCATCCAAGGAGCTTTAAGAGATACAAATCCTTAAAACGCATCTAAAACCAGTTGAATCAGAATCTTTGGGTGTGGAACACAGACACTGATATTTTTTGAAGTTCCCCAAATAATAATATGCACCCAAATTTGAGAACAATTTATTTAAGAAATGTGAAGTTAAAAAGAAAGAGAGAGAGAAAGAGAGAGATCCTAAGGGAAAAAGAAGATAATGCAGTTTAAAATTTGACATACTTTTTGAGAGAAAAATAGTAGAATATATTTTTACAGAAAAATTCTAGACTATCTTTGGAGGTGATTGATAAAGTAGTGAGTTCAATTTAGACCTGTTCAAGGAAGTGGAATAAATGGCCCTTTCAGGTTGCTGTTAGAGTAAGGGTTCTTGTTTCTAGATTAAATTGTCAGGAGTATTTATTCTTCAGCATTTTGATGCTATCCTAACACCTGAGTAAAATACTAAAGTGAACCATAGATTTAAAGTGAGACCATAATCCTTTGAATGCATGTTAGACTCCATGTTCTTTATTCTCAGATAAATCTTTAGATAAATAGTTCTACTACCTCAGTGAAGTTAGTATTAATAATTTCCTGCATGAATGAAGTTCATTATTTGAAGATGAAATGTGTGATTAGTATATATTGAATTACATATAATGTGATCAATGATTGACTATGCTTATTATTTCCTACATCCCATTTTTATTTGAGCACTATGTTAAAATCACACCCCTCACTGGTTTTGAAAGGTTAAAAAAAAAAAAAAAGACCCTAGAATTTGGTGTGATAAATTGTTTGATGTAACCTAATTTTTTTTTTTTTTGTATTTTAAAATGTCATTCAATGATGAGATACTGATTATATTACTATTAACTTAAGAATTTAGAACTTCTCATATGGTCATAGATATCATGTATTTGGCTGGGTACAACTGACCTGCAGAAAAGCTGGGAAGGTACATATACCTCTAAAACAACTGTGTCCAAATTAAAAAAAAAATAGAAGTTTTAATAAATTGATTCATTTGTTATATCCCACCGTATTCATCAGGGTCCTGCTGAGAAGCAGAACCAGTAAGGAGATCTATATATGTATGCATATATAACTGTATATATTAGACATATAATATATTATATATATATAATATATATATTATATATATTATATTAGACATATAATATAGACATGTATGCATATATAACTGTATATATTAGACATATAATATAATATATATATTAGACATATAATATAATATAATATAATTACATGTATATAATTTCTATGTAAACATATTTATACATATATAACTAATTTAAGCACATATAATCATGTATATATATGCATACATACACATATGTGTATACATTTGTTGTAAGGAATTGAGGCATATGATTATGGAGGCTAACTCCCACATCTGCTATCTCTAAGCTGGAGATCCAGAAAGTTGGAAGTTTGATTCTGGTTCAAGCCAGAAGGCCGGAGAACCATGGAAGCTGGTGTTGTAAACCCCAGTCCAAGCAAAAGATGAACAATCTCCCAGCTCAGTCAGACTGAATTCTTTTTTCTTCTGCCTTTTTCATTCAAGCCCTCAGTGGATTAGATGATGCTCACCCACATTGGTGAGGGCTATCTTTATTTGGTCTATGGATTCAGATGCTAATATCAATCAGAAACGCCTGTGAAGACACACCCAGAAATATGGTTAGTCAAAAATTCTGGCCACCCTGTGGCCTGGGTAAATGACACATAAAATTAAGGATTATACCCACCTCCCTGGGCTCATCAACAGAATTAATTAAGCCATGTCAAAGTCATTTTTCTTTCTAGGTCATTTTTTTAACACAATAATGAAGTTTCTTTACCTAAACAAAGCCACTGTCATTTAGTCTCTTTCCCCTTGTTTGTACTTTTTGTCATTAAAAGAAAGAAGGAGAAATTGCTGTCAAGGTACCTGTCTTCTGTTAGCATTCTGGAAAGTTTGGGAAATGTTTCAGATCTGCTGAGTTTGAAAAGTAAAGTAATTAAAGTAATTCTTTAAACCAAATTCATAAAAATAAACTGATTTACATTAGCCTTGGGACTGCCTACCTCTAGCTGCTACACTTAAATTGATAAAGTCTTGCCAGTTCTGTCACCAGAATGAAAGAAGAGCCTCTGCATCTAGGTAAGATAGAACATGAAATGGAGAGGACAATACTGTGTACTGGGAAAAGCTGGATATTTGAGCTAAATCATGGTTCAAATCTTGGATTCAGTGTTTATACACGATGCAGACAGTCACCAATTTATGACGGTTCAACAAGATTTTTCAGCTTTATGATGGTGCATAAACAACGCACTATTAAGGAGAAGAATTTCTGTTTTTCAAAGGTCCTTCTAGCTGGACTAAGGATCAAACTGATATGAGACAGATTAATAGGAGAAAGTCACATTTAATGGGCATCCATACAGGGCTTCTGCATAAACACAGAAATTCCAAAGACAGGCAAAATGAGGTCTATATATCATTCTGAACTAAGGAGAAGGGGATAGGGATCTGGGATTTCAGAGGAAAGAAATGCATCTCACAAGGCGATAAGAAAAGCATGTGTTTGATAATTAGATGTTTGCCTTACCATATTAGTGGGTCACTCAGATAAAATTTATCTATGTTAATAACTCTTATTCTGGAAAAGACCCCCCAGTTTAGATTTTTCTGTGTGGTTAAGGGAAGGACAAAAGTGTCTCTTGAGCCCACAGGGTCTCAAGTCTTTTCAGTTTAAAATAATCCACATGCCTAAGTGGCACATTCTGGGAGTGGGGGAAGGGGCTATCCAGAACCCCTTCAGCACATTCAGTAGAAACCATATTTCAAATTTTGAATTTCACTTGTTTCCCTGGCTGGTGATATGTGGTTTCATATTCTTCATGCTGCCAGACAGTAGTGGCGGTCCATAGCTCCCAGCCATATGATGAGGAAAGTAAACAACTGATTCATTTACAACCATCCTGTATCCATAAAACTACTCGGTTTTTCACTTTTGTATAGTATTCAATAAATAAATGAAATATTCAATGTTTTATTATAATATAGAATTGGTGTTAGATGATTTTGCCCAACTGTAGGCTAATGTAACTGTTCTGAACATGTTTAAGGTAGGCTAGGCTAAACTATGATGTTTGGTAGGCTAGGTGGGAAAATGGATTTTCGACTTAATGATGTTTCTGACTAATGATGTATTTATTGGGATGTAACCTTATCATAAGATCTGTATATCCTTCAGTTATCTAAGCCTCAATTTTATCATCTGTAAAATGGAAAGAATGAGTGGTTATGATTGAGTCATACAATACTTGTAAATAGGCTGACACCACACAGAAAGCATTGAATAATAAATGAGTTCTATTAATATTTTGAGTTTGTGTGTACATGGAAAACTAACAAACAATTCTCAGTTAGTCTCTTTATTAGAAGTGGCTAGAAGACTCCAAGCTTGATCTGGACATTTATTATCCCAACCATACCCATATACTATGTCATAGGATCAGCTTGCTGTCACTTGGCATGCATCTATCCATGATAAGCTAGCTAAAGATGCAGAGGAACAGAGAATGCCTTAATTAGGATTCTCAAATTGACTGTAACCTCCCTTGTTAACTGGGAAGTTATCATGTATCTCAGTTTCTGTCCTTTGGGGTGGATGTAATTTGATGCGATTCCAGGTGGGGATTAAGTTTTCGAAGTAATTCACAGGACTTCAGTTGATTTATGTAAAGAACCCATTCTTTCTCAAGTCGTAAATGCATTGTTCATTTAATTTTTCAAAACCCAGTTTTCCTGAAAACTGAAAATTGACATTTCAGCTTAATACACCATTCATAACAGCCAAAAATTCATGGAAGAAGCTTATATTTTCCCTTCGTGGATTTTTGTTTGTTTGCTTAAAGTACTTTGTGGAAGAAAATAGTCTTCCTTTACCTAAGTTGCTTAGTTTTGGACTGTTCTTTAGATATGAAACCAGAATGCAGGTTGCATCATTTATTTCTTCAGTAATCAGATGTTTGTTGTATGCCTATTATATGCAAGGCACGTTTAACCTTGAGCTGAATCATCATCTTTAATATTTCATAACCCAGTGCATTAAGCACATGTCAGTAGGGTTACTGATTTTGTGGCCTCATCTGATGAAAAGGGAAGTCAATCCCGGGTCTGTGTCAAAGAAGCAAGAATACAAACTCAAATGACCCTTTATTGTGGTTTATTATATTCTACGCAGGATAAATATTACCCGATTCTGAATTGGTAGATCAAGAGGCAGGGCAATTACTAGGAGCTCAGAGCTTGATGACACAGTGTGTTGGTGAGGTTTATGGTGTGTTGGACCTGTCTGTGAATTGGGGGTTAGAATTTCTGGGTTCAGGTGTGATGGTTGATTTTATGTCAGCATAACTGGGCCAAGGGGGTACCCAGACATTTGACCAAACATTGTTCTGGGTGTGTCTGTGATGGCTTTTCTGAGTGGGCTTCACATTTGAATCAATAGACTGAGGAAAGAAGATTGCCCTCCTCAAATGTGTCTGAGCATCATCTGATCAGTTGAAAACCTGGACAGAATAAAAAGGCTGAGCAAGGAGGAACTCCTCCGGTCTGGCAACTTGAGCTCTTTTGAGTGGTCTTTTCTTACCTTCAGACTAAGACTAAAACATCAGTTCCTCTTGGTTCTTAAGCCTGCTGGCTTTAGATGGAATTTGTAGCATCAGCTTTTCCTGGTTCTCAGATTAAAACTGTGTATTGAATCTCCTGGGTCTTTGCCTTGCCAACTTCAGGCCTTGGGACTTCTCAGTCCATAGAATTGCGTGAACCAATTCCTTACAGTGTATCTTACCTCTCATTCTCTCCCTCTCTTTCTCTCCATCTCTCTCTCTCTCTCTCTCTCTCTCTCTCTCTGTCTCACATACACACACAAACCCTATAGCTTCTGTTTGTCTGCAGAACTCTAATATACCAAGTTTATTCCAAAATCTTAGGACAGTTGTTTTATTTTCAGAAGAAAATATCAGAAGAGAAATAAGTGAAATAGAACTAGAGATGATATATTTAGCTTTATCAAAGCAAAGAGAGAGAGAGAGAGAGAGAGAGCGAGCAGTAAGTCACCAGTAGAGCAGTGAGAAAAATTAAAAGCTGGTTCTATGTTTAACACCATGCTCTGAATCAGAAGACCCTGGTTAAGCTTCCTGGCATTGTCTCTTAGTAATTTTGATTTCAGAGAAGTTTACATTTCTTTTTTCTTTCTTTCTTTCTTTTTTTTTTTTTAAAGACACATTTATTTAGCATCATGATCAGACTATTACATTTAGCAATCAACAGCATGGGTGCAAAAAAAAAAAATCTACATTAAAACCCTTTGTTGGAATGCTTTACACTTTCCACAGAACAGAAACTAAAATAACCTATTATACAATTAGTCACAAATACAATCCTCGAGTTTTTTTGCCCATACACATGAGTATTGTCTAAAACATGTCTTCTTTATAGCATCTAGGCCCTGCCACCACTGTGCTTGGCTGAGTTCACAAATCTGTTGTAACCTGTAGCTTCCCTGTCACTTCTCTGGCTCTCCTCTCCTGCTAAGCTTTGTTTCCTGGCAGTAATTAAAACCTTCTGCCACTGCCATAGCTGCTGCTGCTGCTGGAACCACCATAGCCACCTTGGTTTCGTGGTTTGGCGAAGTATTGGCCTCCACCACCATAAGGGCCAGAGCTTCTGCCTCCAAAATTGCCTCCTTTCATGGGTCCAAAATTTGAGGATTGATTGTTGTAATTGCCAAAATCATTATAGCTTCCGCCACCTCCAGAGTTGCTTCCATCATTACCAAATCCATTATAGCCATCCCCACTGTCACCATATCCACCACCACCCCGACTGCCACCAAAGCCACCTCGACCACTGAAGTTTCCTCCACGACCAAAGTTGTCATTCCCACCAAAACCACCTCCACGACCACCACCAAAGTTTCCAGAACCACCTCGACCTCTTTGGCTGGATGAAGCACTAGCCATCTCTTGCTTAGAGAGCGCTTTCCTTACTTCACAGTTGTGGCCATTCACAGTATGGTATTTTTGAATGACAATCTTGTCTACAGAATCATGGTCATCAAATGTTACAAAAGCAAAACCCCTCTTTTTGCCACTGCCTCAGTCAGTCATGATCTCAATCACTTCGATTTTCCCATACTGTTTGAAATAATCTCTTAGATGATGCTCTTCAGTGTCTTCTTTAATGCCACCAACAAAAATCTTTTTCACAGTTAAGTGGGCACCAGGTCTTTGAGAATCTTCTCTTGAGACAGCCCTCTTTGGTTCCACAACTCTTCCATCCACCTTGTGTGGCCTTGCATTCATGGCTGCATCCACCTCCTCCACAGTGGCATATGTGACAAACCCAAAGCCTCTGGAGCGCTTGGTGTTCGGATCTCTCATTACCACACAGTCCGTAAGTGTTCCCCATTGCTCAAAAAGGCTCTCATCAGTTGTTTCAAAGCTCAGACCTCCGATGAAGAGCTTCCGCAGCTGTTCAGGCTCTTTGGGAGACTTTGACTTAGACATGAGGACGGTGGGAGGGGAGACTTTAACAATGCTTACTTGGCGGCGTCCACGGGCAGAAAGCTGTTTACATTTCTTTAGGCCTGTTTTCCCATCTATAAAAAGAATATTTGAGACTGCATCACCAGTTCTCAACCCATTAACATCATGAGTTCTTAATCCATTAGTATCACCTAGGAAACTGAAAATAATGATGTGGGAGCCCATCACCAGAGATTCTGATTTAATTGGCTTGTGTGGAGACTCAGCATCAGCATTTAACTTGATCTATAATTGAATCTATTCTGCAGCTGGGCTTTGGAACTACTGGACTTGATTTTAAGGTTCAAGGTGCCTTATGTGTGGACAATTAGTACAATCATGAACATAGTACTGGAAGACGGTACTAGATCAGTGTAAACACTGAAGTTAATTCAAATAATATTACTGTAAAGTTCATGAAAAGTATGCATTATTCAATTAACAAATGAGTTTTACTATTTCATTATTTATATCTGTTCAGTAGTCAAATCTTGGACATACATGAAATGTTATGGTTACATTTTTATAGGTTTGGTTTTGTATTACTCAGATCATGAATTGCGACACTTGTTATCTTGGGTTCTTTATGGTAGCTGAAAAAGGGGATATAGAATTTGTATTACTTAATTTTTTTTACTAAAAAAAAATGAGGCTAACCATGTTGCTAGTAGTACTAGGTATGTATGGAATAATACAGTATTCCTATTATTTTTAGTATTACATTCAGCCATCATTGTAAATAGAAAATTCTGATCAGTGTCTGGAATTCATAAGTGCAATTGAAATGTACCTAAATGTTTAAAGTAAAAAATATATATATTATATTATCTTAAACAACATTTCTCTTTGGAATTCTGTTTATAGTAATAAATTAGGCAGTGAGGTATGTTCTGCCAAGAAAAAGGAACAAAGGGAGTTTCTAATCAGGAAAAATAAAATTCCTGAAACGCTGGTGCAGCCACTCTGGAAAACAGCATGGAGGTTCCTCAAAATGTTGAAAATAGAACTGCCCTATGACCCAGCAATTGCACTATTGGGTATTTACCCTAAAGATACAAATGTAGTGATCCAAAGGGACACATGCACCCGAATGTTTATAGCAGCAATGTCCACAATAGCCAAACTATGGAAAGAACCTAGATGTCCATCAACAGATGAATGGATCAAGAAGATGTGGTATATATATACAATGGAATACTATGCAGCCATCAAAAGAAATGAAATCTTGCCATTTGCGACAACATGGATGGAACTAGAGCGTATCATGCTTAGCGAAATAAGTCAAGCAGAGAAAAACAACTATCATATGATCTCCCTGATATGAGGAAGTGGTGATGCAACATGGGGGCTTAAGTGGGTAGGAGAAGAATCAATGAAACAAGATGGGATTGGGAGGGAGACAAACCATAAGTGACTCTTAATCTCACAAAACAAACTGAGGGTTGCTGGGGGGAGGGGGTTTGGGAGAACGGGGTGGGATTACGGACATTGGGGAGGGTATGTGCTTTGGTGAGTGCTGTGAAGTGTGTAAACCTGGTAATTCACAGACCTGTACCCCTGGGGATAAAAATATATGTTTATAAAAAATAAAAAATTAAAAAAAAATTTACAATCAATAAACTGATACTATCTCATAAATGAAAAAAAAAAAAATTCCTGAAACGGCCAGAAAATATGGATAAAGTTAGATATGTTTGAAATAATTGCAATTTCGTAGTAAATAGCCATCTTCTAATAATATTACCCTAAAAACTATCATATGCTTATTCAAAACAGATTTTTAAAAATGTATTAGAATTGGGGTACCTGGGTGGCTGGGTTGGTTAAGAGTCTGCATTTGGCTCAGGTCATGATCTCAGGGTCCTGGTATCTAGCCCCGCATTGGGCTCCCTACTCAGCAGCGAGTCTGCTTCTCTCTCTCCCTCTGTCATCTCTTTCACTTTTGCTCTCTCAAATAAATAAACAAAATCTTTAAAAAAGAAGTATTGGAATTTTGCTATCAGCAATATTCTGGTTTTGAAATATATGTTAATCAATCACAATGAACATGTGAGTTATTTCATATGTGAACATTTTTAAAACAGTAGTTCATGTTTCAGAAATCAAATTGAGAGATAAAAATATATTAATTTAAGGGTTCAACTTGGATGACTACAAAAGCATAAAGATAGATAACAATAAAATTTTAATGAATTCTCAATTTTATTTTCAATTACGTAATTCGCTACAAGTGTAATAAAAAATATCAACTATTTGTATCAGTAAGATTCTCACAACAAATATAAAAGGAAATCTTAGTTAAAAGTAGTTTTGAGTTTATTGATATTGAGAGAGTAACAGCAAGGAACAAGTTAACCTTGGTTACAGAAGTCCATCTGCAGCAAAAAGTAGCTGATTTGTTACTGTTTGTGTCTAGGCCTGTAAAGATGCCACAACAGGAGATGAAATTGCTTTAGAATTGTAGCCAAGTTTAGGAATGAAAGGTTCAAGAGTTTTGTTTAACACACACACACACACATACCCATACACACTCCTACACACAGATTACAATACACATTTTTGATTCTAGACTTGATAAGATTTTTGACAAGAAGTGGAAATATTTGAAATCTCTCTGATACCTCCATCCTTTGTAGGATCCAACTCATGCAATGCATCCAGGACAATATTTATAGGTAATTCAAAACTATGACATAAAGGAAATTCTTTGGTCTTGACTACATGGGACTACATATGAAGTCTTGAATTAGTAGTAGCACCTAACTGGTTTCTGGAGATTTCAGAAATAATGGGGATGTAGATTTTTTTTTTTTAAACTATATGATTATTCATTGTCATGAAGGTCACTACTAACGTGGTAGATTTGATTGTTTTGTGTTGGGTACTAACATTAGCCACCAGTTTTAAATTTCTCGTTTGTTTAAATTTATTTTACAAGAATCTAAATATTATAGCATTCTTTAAAAAGGCTTGTAAGTTATGCATATATGCATATTCTCTTTGCTTATAAAAGTATAAGCAGCGTTTAATGGTTTATTATCTAAAAGAAGTAATAATTTAAAATATTTATATCAAGAGAAAGAGTTTGGATTGTGAATAATCTATAAGGGCTTCAAGGTTAAAACTTTTACCTTTCCAGGAGAAGAAAAAGTTTTCAGAAAAATTCATGCCAATTTGGATATTATTTTTCCCTATACTTTATTAGAAGTTATCCATAAACTTAACATTTAATTTTAAGGATTAGCTCCCTACCAATAAATTCATCTTTGCATTTTTGGGAAAATGATTATAGTTAAAACACATTTAGAATTGCTATTTTGGTGGGCTACTTGTGTTGACGAAAAACTGATCCATGACACTTGTCAAAGAATGGTAATTTTGGACTCTATTTAGTGGGACTATCCCAATAGATAACGCAGCCAGTGCAGTAGGGTTTTGAAGTAGGGAGAGAGATTGGCTTCAACTCCAAATATAGCAAGAAAAAATAAGAATTTAGAGCCAAGGGTGGAGAGGCAGTGTTGGTCAGTTGGAATGTTGTCAAGAGGACACATCAGTAGTTATGGGAGATTCTGTTCAAATTGACCTACCAGGATTCTTTGTGAAGGTAGGCCAAGGTGATCAGATATTACCTGGCAGATGATAGGACATGAACAACCTGATTGGTTCTTGAGAGTGATGAGATATTGAGGATGGGGGATTCTGGTTAAATTGACCTCACAGGATTCTTGCTCAAATTAGACAATGCAGAAAAGGATGAGAACGCTCAAAAGTAAAGTCCAGTTGAAAAAGAGTTTAGAGGTGCGTTGGTGGAGTCTGATCAAGTAGAGAATCTTTGTCACTTTTAAATTAAGAGTCAAATATGTACAGGAATTTTACCCAAAAAGATGCACATGGAAGCACAGAACTTCAATTATACCAACCACAAAAAGGCTAATATTATCTATGATTATTTAATTTAAATATTAATTGTGAGGTCCTATGTTCAAACAGATTTTGTGTAAACTATAAACTGGGCTTTGGGAAAAAGGCTATTCAATTTCTTTTTTTCTCTGCATCTCAATCAGGGATTAGCACCATGTCGCCTGTCCCCCTAAATTAAATGCCCTGACCTTTTTCCTATGAGAGAACACATTTTGTTTATTCAAAATGTTTTGTGCCCCCTCCTCTCACCCAGTATATTGAAAATTTACACTGCACTGAGTTGCGGTGTCTGCGCAGATATCCAGAAGAATGCAAACTGCAGACTGAAATCACATCTTGATATTTAATGGGCAGTTTATGAAGGAATACCAGAGGTTTCTTTTTTCTTCAGCTTTGATTGATTGCATCTCTTTCTCATACATAACTAATAGAAATTATTTATGCCTCTTGAGTATATAACATGAGCCAAAAGTTGCACGACATCCTTATACTGTTTGCAAACTCTCTAAGTGATTCTTGCCAGGAACCAGCGCTCAAGGGGAAAGTTAATATTCCGGATACTCCAATAGCTTGATTTGATTTGATTTTCAAAGGAAGCTTTGTCAAGTCAAGGGTATAAGAAAATGTGTCTTGAAAAATTTTTTTCATATTAATTTGTATGTTGATTCTTTGTTATCTTCTCTTTAGACAAGCTGAGATATCTTTATAAAATTTAAATATTTTAAATGAAAAATGTTACTTTTTTAGAATATTTTCTGAACATAAATATATAAGACTTTACTCTTCAAGCATGCAAATGATGTTTGCATATGAAGAAAGCCTAGATGAAATTATATTTTCTTTTCTCGGGGCTTGAAAAGGAAATCTATTACAAATTATCTCTGTGATTTGATCATGACAATGTATATCATTTCTGGAAAATATCTGAAGTGAACTATTCTGTACTTAGTTCAAAGAGGCAAGCAAATCTTTGTGTTCTGCTTAAGCTTAAGCTGTGTATGAAATGAAACTGATATTACAACTAGAGGATATAGCAAAGTAGATTTGAATGACTGAAAAGATTTGGCGATTTTTCTATTTTGAAAGTTTTTCCATGATGCAGAGGAAAAGTTCAATATGACTGTGTGTGCTCTTGCTACCTATAGATTATATAAATTTGCTGGAAAACATCTACTGTGTTTTCAAATAATGAATGGCACCTAATTCTAAGGCACTAAGGTGAATAGTTAAGGAATTAGTTGTTGGCAAAGGTAGCTGCTGATTTCTCCCCTCCCAGAGGTTTCTTTTGGTGTGACATTCTCTTTTAAATGGAGAGGGGGTAGAAATATTAATATTTTGAGGTAGCTTACAAGGAGAGCCAAATACAGAAACTTAACATTAAATGAAATTGGAATAGCAAAACAAAAATAAGTGTGAGGATAGAGGAGAACCAGGAATAGAGCTGAGTGCACATCATAATATGCTAGCCATGTAAGGAGAGAATAGGGCAGAGGCATGACGTTGCATTTCTCCATTTGCTTATTACCATAACAACTATCCATACTTGACTAGTATAAAGAGACCCATGAGTCTGTAACACCAGTATTTTTTCACTTCCTATTACCTTGTAAATTGATTTATTTATTAATCCATCTATCTGGGCTCATGTGGTAGAGTTACATAGTTCTTTTTCTGTGCTTCACTGCACGTTTTGGTTTGTATAACCAGAGGTTTGTGAGGTCTGGTTTGTGAACCAGAGGGGCAGCTGCTCCCTCACTGGGGAAGGAAATTCAATGATTCATGATCATACACAGGAAAGAGCAAAGACTGTGTTTGTTCTCCAGGAGAGTGCACAAGATTCCACTCTCAATGATGCAGAAATTTGAATGTGAAACAGGTTCTTTTCTTGGCATTGTGCCAGACGTCTCTAGTTTTATTGAAGTCCATAAAGCAAATACCATGCAGTTTCACATACTTTATAAGGGAAGTTAAAAAAGTGATTGCATATCTTACCATGTAAAGTGGCATGTTCTTTTCAAATCCAAACAACTGGGGCACCTGGGTTGCTCTGTGGGTTAAGCCACTGCCTTTGGCTCAGGTCATGATCTCAGGATCTTGGGACCGAGCCCCACACCGGGCTCTCTGCTCAGCAGTGAGCCCGCTCCCCCCCCCGCCCCTGCCTGCCTCTCTGACTGCTTGTGATCTCTCTCTTTGTCAAATAAATAAATAAAATCTTTTAAAAAATAAAAAATAAAATAAAAGATAAAATAAATCCAAACTTTAAGAACAAATATTTAGTCCATTTCTAAGACATTACTTTTAAAATAGCCTTTTACTGTTCTTTAACTAACAAAATAAATGTGTGTGCATTAAAGAAAACTTAGATAATATAGCTACTCAAGAAGAAAAAGAACCAGTAGCATGTTAAAAAAAAATATATATATAAAACATGAAAAAATATAATATGTGTGTATAATTTTAACAGACATGATTTGTGATATGTAAACTTTGTAGGCAATCATATAGGGTGTACATCTTTATAACAAATGTGCTTCTCGTTTCAGCAGTCTCTTCCTCTTCTCAAATAATGATAATAACAAAATAGAGAAACTGGGAAACTGGATTGCAGTAATTAATTTTTCTAAAAAAATGTTGGTTTTTCTATTTATGGAAATTTGAAAGTGTTTTGAGGGGTAGAAAAAAAGGCTCATAATAAATAAACAAGTATGCATTGAAAACTGGTTTATATAAAATAAACATTAAGATTCAATAAAATTTATTTACTCTGAGTAACAAATTACTAACCGGAAGAAGGTATAGAAATGATGAGGAAGTGAGACTATATTGTAAAATAATAAAATGTGTAGATGCGATTAAAAAAAAAAAAGCCACACCAAGCTGTATTTCTATGGTATCCATGGAGCTCACAGTTTGGGGACATCCCTCAGATAAGACTTTGAGAACCACAGTGAGCATTGTCTAATATGTTTCCCAAGTCTGCATATCTGTTCCTATATAACTAACTCCCTGAACTCCAATTGAGAGTAACAAAGGAGAGATGCCTGGCAGATTCAGTTGGAAAAGCATGCAACTTCTGATCTCAGTGTTGTGAGGTCAAGCCCTATGTTAGGTGCAAAGATTACTTTAAAAAATAAAGTCATGAGAGAGAGAGAGAGAGAGACCATTAGGAATAGATAAATTATAGACAAAGGTAAATGGATATTATCTCTTTGAATGTACTACTATTACACTACACCTCCAATTAAATTATTTTCTGCCATACCCCCTTGCCACATCTACATTCAGCAAGTATTTATGGCATACCACTCCAGGCTAGGCCGCCTTATACATATGAGGGAAGAAATGAGGATAGAAATGAGAGTTTTGTTCATGGAGTCTTAATTTGGGTCTTAATCTTTTCTTACTCAGTTAACATCTTTCTTCTTCTATGAGGTATTTCCCAAGCAGCTAATCTCTGTCCATGCTTCGAACGTACAATAAAAAATGATCAGTTGTACAATATTACAATTGTACAACTTTTACAGTTGTAAATTGTACAATATTTTAATATCATTCTTGCTCACTAGACCATGAGTTCTTTAATAGCAAGTTTGTCAGATTAATCTTTGAATCTCCTGTGCCTCAAAGAGTATATAGTCCAAAATAAATTATTGAGAAATGCTTATATAGTCAATGGGTAAATCAATGAATAAACAATAAATGAATAGCATAGCAGAACACACTTAAATATATTCATATTCTAAAATTTGAATTTTAATGTAGTTATAATTAAGAGTTTGTGAAATTGCAAAGGTGTAACAAATCCTAAATCTGGGAAATATACATAATGATGTTAATCCATAAAACAATATATTTGTGTAAAATTTGTAAGAAATGGTTTAGAGTGCTCTCTCCAAAAAGTGTTTTTTGAAAGTAATGAACTCTATAATTTGACCACCAGCTCAAAGCAAACATGCTTCAAGTTCATTCCATCATTTTCTTTCCTAAGCTAAAATTTTATCTCCTGACATCTCTAATTCTGTTGCTAAAAAATGTAAATTCCCAGTCACTCAGATTTTGTACTTCAGTGTTATCCATAATCTTTTCTTCTTTCTTCTCCCACATTCAATGCAAAGATTCAGGATACCCTCCCTACCTTCACCACTAATCAGCTATTAGAGTTTTGACAATTGCTTAATGTCTTGGAATCCCAAGATTACCTTGTCCGTAAAACAGAGATATAACAATGCCTCCCATTCATGGACCTCATTGGGAAGTAGGGAGAAGCAACGATCATTGCTTGAAAACACTTTCTAACACAAAGATTTATGCAAATGAAAAGGGATGTGATAACAGTGTGTGGTATAACCCTTCCATGTGGAAGTGCTCGTGTTATAAGATCCTACACAGCCCCTGGTGTGGGATGCACTCCCCTCGCTGACTTACCTTTCCTGCGTCACTCTCTCTGGGGAATGCTCTTCTCACACAGACAGGCATCTCAGATTTAAGAGGTGTGCCTAGTGTCTTCCTTGCCTCCCAATCCCCTTCACTTTGATTAAGCCACCCTCTTTCTTTTCATGGCTATTTGCCAATATTGTTCCATTTGTTCTTCATGCAACAATGTGTGGACATTGGTACCAGCCTCACATTTTCTGTTACTATTGTCTGGCTCTTTTAATATCACCATCTTCAACATCTAATGGACTGTTTTCCCTTTTGTTACTCTTGAAGTTTTTGTTTGTTTGTTTCTTTGTAAATTACCTATTTTAGATACACACTCAGATTGTCATGTACTGGGATTTTTAACAACCACTGCCTTCAGGAAAGCTGTGGCTTAGAACATCACACTATTCTAACACAACTTGTTTAATGTTGATCCCCTTCCATTCTGCATTCAGTTGCACATAAACCTGTCCTGCAAACACAGAAACACACAGACAGCTTGGTTTACATCTCCCTTTGCTTTCATGTCTGGTCCTACTTTCCTGCTATCCACATTTTTCCAAGAATTTGCCTTCCCATTCAGCCTCCATTCCTTCCCATTGTTCTTCACCCTCTCCACTCTGTGTTCTGCTTCTATCCCAGTGGTAGAACAGTCATAGAAAATCACAAAGTGTCTTCCTATTAGAAAATCCAGTGAATATCTTTGGGTCTTCATCTTACCCATTCTCAGCATTTAAAACTCTTGGTACCTCTTTCCTTATTAAGAAACTCTGTTCTTATTAACTTCCAAGACATCATACTTCCTTTTGTTTTCCATTACTTTCAGCCTTCTCTTCTCTTTCTAGATGCTATCCATTTCTGTGGTTGCATCTCTCTGATGATGACACCAATTACTTACATCTGTCCTTGTTTTCTTTAGGACTGAGGGTTTCTATTGTCATGAATACAATTCTTTCTGACCTCTCGTACAGTGTCTCAAACTTGCATGTATGAAATAGAATTCTTAATTTCCTCTTCCAAATCCCATAATACTTACCCAGTCTTACCTATTTGAATGGGATCATCTACTGACCAGCTGCTCAACCCCAGCTCACATCCAGTCTAACCACTTCATCCTTTCATTAAACCAACTAAATATGTCTTGAGTCTGCTGCCTTTTATCAAATGTTTTTCCACTTCTTGACTAGGAACACCTAAACTCTTTTAGTGCTAAAGTTTCCAACAGATTTTCCTGCTTCTGTTTTGAACTCTTCTAATATAGGGGTCAGTGAAGTTTTCCTCTAAAAGAACAAATCATAAATATTTTTGTTAATATTTAGCTATACAGTCTCTGTTGCAACTATGCCATCATGACATGAAACTAGTCATAGACAGTGCATAAAAGAATGTGTACATGTGTGTTTTAATAAAACTTTATTTACATTACAGATGGTGAACCCTTTTCATTCTGCAGTTAGAATGAATGCTTTAAATGCAAATAATACCATGTCACTCACCTGCTGAACACCATCTTGAACAACTCCTTGCTACATTTGAAACAAAATCCAAACTTTTTTGTGACTTTCAAAGCACTACATGACTTGGCCCTTTCTTTTCTACTTTACCTGATTGATTCACATCCTCTTCAATCATCATTCTCACTTAAGTTTCTTAAGAATGGGCAACATTCAGGTCCATTTATATAATTGCAAGGCCCAGTGAAAAACCAAAAGGCCCTTATTCAAAACTTATTAAGAATTGAAAAATGCAACAGCATTAAACCGAGAGTGGACTCTTATCATGGGGTCAGGTACAATTACACAAGTTGCACACCCATGAATCCTGCATTTCCACTTTAGAGTCTTTGACTCTGCTTTTTTGAACCTTGAACTATACCCTCTATTGCTTCACCCCTACCCTCCACTACTCCTCTTTAAAGTTTTAATTAAAAAACAGCAAAATAGCAACTTCTCAGACAGGACTTTTTTTTTTTTTTTAAAGATTGTATTTACTTATTTGAGAGAGATAAGAAGTGATCATGAGTGGGGTGAAGGGCAGTGTGAGAGAGAGGGAGAAGATATTTTTTGTTTTATTTGAATGGCTAAACTTATTACAAAATTTTAAAAAATAGATATTTAGAAAATATATTCAGGTCCATTATTTCTCTTCTCTCCAGCATGAGTTTATACATATTTTTTGCTTATTAAATAATTAGTAATATGTGCTATGCACACCAGGTCCATGAAAAGTCTTTGGTGTTTTGCTATAAACATTTGTGAGCTGAGATTTTATGGTCTTTGTTTAAGATTTTATTTCTTCATTTGAGAGAAGAAGCACAAACAGGGCGAGTGGGAGGCAGAGGGAAAAGCAGGTTCCCCACTGAGCAGGGAGTCTGATGAGGGGATACATCCTAGGACCCTGGGATCATGACCTGAGCCAAATGCAGATGCTTAACTGACTGAGGCCTCTAGGCACACTTTTTGTTTGTTTTTAAATATTTTCTTTATTTTCGAGAGAGAAGAGATCACACATGCTTGTGAGCAGGGGAGGGGCAGAGGGAGGGTGAGAAAAATCTTAATCAGACTACTGGCTGAGGTTAGACCCTGATGAGGCTCTACCTTAGGACCCCAAGATCATGACCTGAGCCAAAACCAAGATTCAGCTACTCAACTGACTGAGCCACCCAGGCACCCCCTATTATTGTTCTAACATAGAATTTAGCATTTTGGTATTTCGTGAAAAACTGAAATTGTTAGGGAAAGAGCACATTCAGATTTTTTGTAGCCTTATGGATTTTTAAAAAATATAGATCATCCAGATTAATTCTACTTGAATTTATTATCACCAAAACCAATTCCATTAAACCTCAATGAAGAGTTGAGTTGCCATTTTGCCTGATTTGCACTATTGAATTAGATCAGCTACTAACCACTATTTTTAGACAATCCTAAATATAGAAATTTGTTATTTTGTAAATGAGAGGGATATGCTTTCTCCAAATGCTTTATTCAAACACAAGCTCATAAGTGATTTTGCTACTGATTTACTTATTGCTTTTGAAATATTTATACCTACATTTTCCTTTGTTTTGGAAATTGACATATGAGAGAGAGAATTATTTCTGGAGTTTGAGAACAGCTGGGTTTGAATTCTGGTTCTGCTACTTACTAGCTGTCACCATGGCCAGATAATCTAGCACCTGTACATGTTAGGGGTTTTTGTTTGTTTGTTTGTTCTTATGTGGAGTAGTCCAAGTGCATGGCTGTGTAGCTGAGAGGAAGATTCTAGGAAACAAATAAGATGATATACATATAATCTCTTGGCATATATAAGCAATATTGCTATTGATGATAGCATCATGCCTAATGATTTTGTAAGACTCTAAAAACGTGGCTGAAAAATTTTATTTCTTTTGTTTCAATGTGATATTCTCATTCTGTAAGTTTTTTTTTTTTTAATTCTGAGTTTTTATTCCTTTTTATTATTTTTTTCTTTATTGCTTTTTGCATTCTGTCCATGATGTATCCCTTGTCATTTTCTGTACCGGCAGTTTGGAAATATCCCAGAGTATATCATTACATAGGTTCAAGCAGACTTTGATGATAGCTATTTTGTTGGATGAGGTCTATTCCATTGATTTGTTACATGTTGCATAGGAATAGATACCTAGAGACACATATTTGTTAACTTACTGATATAGCTTGCAGTTGCAGGTGGTGGTTTATGCAATTTAACATCATTTTCAACTCTCTGGTTGAGAATATTTCAAAGCATTTCCTTGATATGAGTGAGTTCTATACATTTTATTCCCTTATGTTTAACTTTTTACAACCTGGTTGGGTTTCACTTAATAGAAGTGTTCAGATAAGTCTACTTTGTTGACAACTTTTAACTCCATTTAGATTTCGTACAGTATTGCTCTGTTTTTATTAAGTATCTGGTAGGCAATTTCTGTTATATAATGTACTTGAAATGAATTCCTAATTCCCAAACTATGTTTCTTTTTTTTTCTGTTAAACAAACAAAAAGCATAGAATAATAACTGAAGACTTATACTCCTTTCTGTATTTCCACATTAGCACCTTAAGATATATTAGCAAGAGGATTCTCTGTTGAACTCTTTAAAGATTAATTTTGTTATTTATTTATTTTTAAGTTGTTTTGTTTTTATTTTTAAGATTTTATTTATTTGACAGAAATCACAAGTAGCCAGAGAGGCAGGCATAGACTCTCTCTGTCCCTGTTAGGAAAGCAGGCTCCCTGCTGAGCAGAGCCCCATGTGGTGCTCCGTCCCAGGACCCTGGGATCATGACCTGAGCCGAAGGCAGAGACTCTAACCCACTGAGCCACCCAGGCGCACCATATAAATTGTGTTATTTATATAAATATAACATTTGCCCAGAAAAGAAATGAAAGGTGTTCTTATCATCTTCTCATTTGTCACTTAATAGTAAATTATCTGAATTCTTTGACCGTGTAGCTACTACCCTATATATTTATTCAAGAAGGTTAGCAAGGATTCACATGGCGATTCATGCACAAGGATGTTTTCTGAAATATTATTTATAATAGAGACAAATTGGAGATAAATTAATAGCCGATATTGGGGAAAGAAATAAATCATGGAACAGTCACAGACCTTAATGTGATATTGCCATTAAAATGTGAATTCACTGGTACATGTTTAGAATAGAGTATAAAAGCTATAAGGATATAAAATTATGTATTAATTATGATTCAAGTATGGAAAAATAGAGTGTACATGAGAGACTGACTAGCCATAAAACAAAATACTAGGAACAGATATCATCAGAGATGATGATTTTATATTTGCTTCTTACTTACTTTTTTTCCTTTTTTCTCAATATCTATAATAAATATGTGAGAGTTTACAGCAGAAAAATCATCAGTAGTTAAAGTACAATATATAGTCAGGATACTTTTTTCTTGTATGTTATGATACTTTTAATTTCAAGAACTTAAAATTCTTACATCTCAGTTATAATTAGGTTAGGTGCTGTTATTCTGCATTTTTATTATACTCCCTTATTAGACATATATTACAGAGAAGCAGGATGCACTGAAACCAAAAGAGTAGACAATTTGATAGAGAGAAGTAACTAAGAGAAGTAACTATAGAGAAGTATTTGGTATAGAGAAGTAACTAAGCAAATCACCATGACATTTCTCAGAGGCACACACTGCTGTCCAAAATGCTTGGGATATCCCATGACATAGAATAAGTAGCAGATTTAAGCCTCTTGCTACTCAAATTGGAATTGTTTTACCATTGCCTTCTAAATGCAGTTGTAGATAGAGTACATTGACTGTACTTTAGCCATCTTTGACAAAATGTACACTTAGAATAACTGTA
The DNA here is from genome assembly GCF_030435805.1 of Mustela lutreola. Taxonomy (NCBI): domain Eukaryota; kingdom Metazoa; phylum Chordata; class Mammalia; order Carnivora; family Mustelidae; genus Mustela; species Mustela lutreola. The sequence continues at coordinate 125,921,823 of NC_081291.1, read as the reverse complement.
ATAGTGATAGGTAGCATTGGGGATATGGAAAGTTGCATGTTTGTTTATTCCTTCATTCTTCTAAGAAATGTGTACTGATAATCCTCTGCTCTATGTTGCTGACCAGAAGAGCAGAGTCCTTATTTCTTCTGACTATACTGGACCTTGTCATTATTTTAATAACCTATCAAAATATTTGTCCTTCCTGTTTTGTTCTCCTCCTTGTCCAAATGTAATTTTATTGAGTATTGTCATAATTTTATTTGTAAAGCAAGTAAGATAAAGTGAATAGCCATGTTTATTTCATTTATAATTTTTTAACTCTTTTTAACTCTTTTTCTTTTAAGATATTTTAAGCAACGGCTACATGTGACCAAGAAAACATGATCTTTATAGACAGCCAACTATTTTTATCCCATTTTCATTTATTTATTTAAATTTTATTTATTGAGAACCTGTTATATGTCTCACACTATCATTGAGTGGTATGTGAAACAGTGACTATTTCTATTCTAATGCATCTTTATAGTCTAGTGGGGGAATGGAGGTTCGTGTGTTAGTGAAGTTTTTCTGTGCTATATTTATTTCCCTTTGGATAATAACCTTTAAAGGTTTTGCATACATGTTAAATAAAATTGTTACTTTCTGGGTCAAAATAAAAAAATAATGATTAGAAAAGAATTCTTATGACTCAGGTTTGTCTGGTGGTATTCCAGACAATGTTTTATGATAACAAAACATTAAATACTAGCTAAAATATGAAATATGAAAGCTTAATAATTGAGTGCTGAGTAAGCAGAGACATGAAAAGTATCATTTTAAACATAAGACAAAAGATTATAAGGAAGCCATAATCCCCACTATAGTGAATATTCTGGGTCAAAGATTGCATGTATGTCATACCTAACAATGTTGGAAAGTACTGTTAAACATTACCTGTTAAAATCCTTTGTATTTGGTGTGGGAAGGGTACATCCAATTAGTATCTCAACAGAAAAGCCGACTATATTATTCTGATAACTGCTCCAAGGAAATCAAGAGATCTAAATGTCCTTAGAATAGTAGAACTCTCTTTTTCTGGCTTTGTACAATTTCCTATGCATAATTAAGAGATTGATCAATTATATGTCAATTATATATTAATGAAGCCAGAGAGAAGAGAGATTTAGCAAAGCCTCTCAAGGTTATCTCTTCTGAAAAAAAAAATACATATACAGTTTATTATATTTTCATATTTAAATCCTTTATAATTAATCTAAGTCCAGCAAGAAGAAAAAAAAAATATATATATATATATCTTGTGCCAAGTATATCAAAGAATCCAATATTTTGAATATCAGAAGTAATAAACAAACATGAATATTTTCTTATTTCTTCTTTCTCTTTTAAGAACTCATAGTCACTAATTGCTTAAGAAATAGGAAGATAAGACTTACTGAAAATGCTGTAAGGTTGCACAGTCTGATTTCTTTCTTTTTTTTTTTTTAAGATTTTATTTACTTATTTGACAGAGAAAGAGATCACAAGTAAACAGAGAGGCAGGCAGAGAGAGAGGAGGAAGCAGGTTCTGCGCTGTGCAGAGAACCTGATATGGGGCTCCATCCCAGGACCCTGAGATCATGACCCGAGCGGAAGGCAGAGGCTTAACCCACTGCACCACCCAGGCACCCTGCACAATCTGATTTCTGATGGAAAATCATATATGTGCTTTACTGTTTGGACTACTGATTTGACTGTTCAAAATATTGGTAAGTTTAGTTCAGAGCCAACCACTGCTTTGATGATTGAATTATCTTTCCAGTCAGTGATCCTAAAAATCAGTTTCCTACCTAGACGAAAGGTATATACATCCCTGGTTAAGTAATCATTTTACAAACAGTAATTACCCAAGTGGTAACCCTTGTAGTTCTTTAACACTTAGTGTCCAAAAGCAGTGTAAATATCTGACTTTAATAAAATAATAGTTACTCTTCCCAGCATAAAGAACTACTGAAATTTGAGGAATTGAAAATCATCCTAATCCTTGAGGAACATTCAACCTTGCCGGAAAAATAAGAAAAAACTTAGATGAATAAGACACAAAATTGCCTATGACCAAGAAATACCATGTAATAACATTCTCAAGTATAGAAATAGAAAATAGAAAATTCAGATTAGTAAGGGGATTTTGTTGAAAAACTAAGGCAGTAAGTTCTAAATGGCATTTAGGACATGGGTTTTTAAAAAGGAGGCAAGGAACCATCTCCTGACTTCTTAGTGACTTGATACTGACCTTCTGTTTTCACATTAAGGGCCTTCTTGCTTGAGATTCAGACTTGTTTTTTGATGTTGCCGTGGTGCTAATTAGAAATTTTCAAGCAAAGAGCCGACACTATTCTATCCGAGATAGCCATTCTATACTGGCATCTTTTAATAATATTTCCATGAGATTTTTCTAATAGTTTAAGAAAAATCAGAGTGATTCTACCTTAAATTTTAACCTTAATGTTATTCAGCATATTATGATTTGTACATGTTTTCTGAATTTCTGGGCCATTTACTGATCTACATTAGCTAAAAATATAATTTGTAACACTGCTTCATTTTTATGTTGCCTATTGTTCTGTTTAGCTTTCCTCTTGAGTACATTCCAGCTTCCTAGCTGGGAGCACCTTCATCACTGCAAGCTGTATCCATCTCTCTGCCTTCCATGTTCTTAACACAGTATATTGTATCTAGCAGCCATTCAGTAGATGTATTGGACTTCTGCAACTTAGTCTGTGATTTTACAAATTTTCTTTCTAGCTTTCAGTACTTTAATAAAAGACTTGTCAAATATATTGTAATTTTGAAGATAATTCCTCATTTTTTTTTTTTTTTTTGTTTTCATCTCTGGCCCTCCAGTTTCAGATGCTTATGATTTTCTAAGGGAAACAATTATGTCATTGTACTCTTATTCGTTTTTAAGATACTAGCTAGAAAATAATAAATTTTATTTTATTTTTTTTTCAAGAATTTATTTATTTATTTGACAGAGAGAGAGAGAGCATAAGCAGGGAGAGTGGCAGGCAGAGGGTGAAGCAGGTGACCAGCAGAGCAGGGGGCCTGATACAGGGCTTGATCCCAGGACCCAAAGATCATGACCTGAGCTGAAGGCAGATGCTTAACTGACTGAGCCACCCAGGGGTTCCAAGAAAATAATAAATTTTAAAATGATTGATGAATTGTTGTGACATACCCCTAATCCCAATTGCATACATTACATGCAAAATGTACTATAAACTGTGAATAAATTTGCATGCACTAATTTATTTTGTGCTTCAAGTTATTGACCAATCCATATAACAAATGTTTTGAAAATCATTTTTATTACAAGTTAACCAGTTTTAACAGGCCGCCTCCATTCAACCAGCAGTTGTATTTATTACGATACCTTGCCACCTAAACATTTTTCATATGTCAAATTTGTTGTTTCAAACAAACATTTTTAGCCACTCCATGTCTGTATATTTTGAGAGATGACAGTGAAGTTTTTGCAGCATTTGTCTCTTAGTTGAAAAACAACACAGTTATTTGAATATATAATTGCAATTTTCACATTGCCCTCAATATATATTTTATGAAAGAATATGAAAATGGAAGAATTATATTACAGACATAAGTAATAAAAACCAATTTCCTCTTACTTACTAAAATAGAACAAAGATGGAAATAATTAAGCCTGCCAAGGATGACATATTTTTAGGCTTCACTGGATACTTACTGAACTTACACAAATGACAGGTATTTTTAACTTTGAAGAAAAATGAGAAAAAATTAAAGGCCATACATAAAATTCTAATAACATATCAATAGAGATTATGTTCAAAAATTGATATATCAACTGGGAGAGAGAGAGTTTCAATAATTGGGAAACAGAATCCCAGAGAATTAAATCTAATATTCAACTTTTACACATTAGCCTTGCACAATATTAGGAAGATATTGTGGCATGAAGCAAATGAAAATTCCATGAAGTTAATTTTAGAAGCTGAAATGAATTATATTTTTAAAATGTACAATTTTCTTTTCTCTTTTTCATTTTACCCTTGCAAATTTCATGACCAGATATTATAGAAATCTGTTTTATGAAATGTATAAAAATTCTTTTTTTTTTTTTTAAAGATTTTGATTTATTTATTTGAGAGAGAGTAAGCACAAGAGCGCACAAGCGGGGAAGTGGCAGGCAGAGGGAGAGGGAGAAGCAGGCTGCCTGCTTGGAGCTTGGATCTTGGACCTTGGATCATAACTGGAGCCTAAGGCAGATGCTTAGCAACTGAGCTACCCAGGTGCCCCAAAATAGGTACAATTTCTAAGAAAAAAACTCTTTTGATTGATTAATAAATAGTATATACTGTCATGTAAATGTACAGAGCTAACAGAAGTGAATATTTTTTCTCCCAGAAATAAGGGTGTGTAGTAAATACTTTGATAGGATTTAGTGCCTGGAAGAGAAAACTCTTTCTCATTTTGCTTTTTATCTTGAGCCATGTTTTTTCAAGTTGTGGTGTGTGTTTGTGTATGTGCATGCGTATGTGTGTGTGTATGTTTTGGTTTTTTTGGGTTTTGGTTATTTTAGCACTTCAACTTCAACTTAAAACCATTGACAGCCCAATATACACTTTTAATATGTAAGCAGCTTTATCATTGTCCCATCCAGTCTAGTAAATAACTGCATCCTAGTCTCCCAAGTTCTGAAGATAACTTCTTCCTAAATGATTTAATTCTTTGCATTTGCTTATATTTCTTAATAGTGACCTTTGTTCCTTGAATTTCTTTGTTCTTTAAATTCATTTTCACAGCATCTTAATCATCTAAATTTTTCAGTCCCCTGTCTTTGTTAATTTCATGGGCTTTTATGTTCATCATATTACAACCATGCAGGTGTAGGATGATGTAGGTCTTTGAAATTTGTTTTAGTTTTCGTTCAGAGTGCTTACTGCCCTTCTTCTTGTTTCAATAATTAATCAAGTGAGATAGAAAAATTGAGTTGCCTTTGTCTGCTTCAGTTTCAGTAGTATCCTCTTTTCTCATTTTTGGCCAATCATCTATTTCTTTCATATGCTCACTCAATCTGCACTATTGGAACTAACATTAGGTTCCAAACCTATAGGAATTATCTTAATATTCAGATGTTATACTGGGAAGAGATACATATAGGCACAAAATTCGATGTAGCAGTGAATCACAAAATATCTGCTGTATTTGTAACATGTATCTTCAAATTTTATCTTTGCTTGCTATCTTTTTGTATTCAGGCAGTTATTTATGTGCTAGCAAATATATATTATGATATGTTATTCATCTGGAAAGTGTTTTGAAAAGACAACATTCCTTTTTGATGACATAAAAACCAATTTTTATAAAGCCCATTTTCATCAAAAACTGGTTTATTTGAATCTGTGCATTTCATACTGAATGATTTTTATGTTTGCATGGGTAAAATAATGTAAATATATCTTCTGTGGCCATATGGCTGTAACTCTTTCATCCCTGATGCCTTGGAAAGTGCTGTAAAAAAAAAATCTTATTTTTTTCTGCATTTTAATGAATCATTTCTTGTCAGAGAAATACATAGTAATCATTTATTATGTTATAATTGCAGCTTGTGAGTTCGCTAAGTAGAAAAGAAATACTTTGCATAAGCATCACTAATAGCTCTATCAATCTTAGAGCAGTCTTAGAAGATGACATATATCAAGCCCTAACCCTTTGGTGGGTTTGCACTTAAATCAGGTATTGTCAATGAGCATATTAGAACAAAATAATAGTAAACAGAATGCTGTCTCCTCAAACATGGCCACATTCTAATCCCTGTAGTCTTTGAATATATTACCTTACATGGCAAGTAAGTGATTTATATGTGTGATTATACATGTGATTAAGTTAAGAATTTTGAGAAAATATTATTCTAGATTAGTTGGACGGGTCCAATATAATCACTGTGTTCTTATATGGGTAAGAGAAACACAGAGTCTGAGAATGAAATGTGACTAAGGAAGCGGAAATCAGAGAGAGAAAATGAATTTAAAATACTGTGTTGGGGCGCCTGGGTGGCTCAGTGGGTTTAAAGCCTCTGCCTTTTGCCCAGTCGTGATCCCAGGGTCCTGGGATCAAGCCCCGCATCTGCTCAGCAGGGACCCTGCTTCCTCCTCTCTCTCTGCCGGCCTCTCTGCCTACCTGTGATCTCTGTCTTCAAATAAATAAATAAAATCTTAAACAAAAAAATTAAAAATTAAAAAAATAAAATAAAATACTGTGCTGTGATTTTGACAATAGAAGAAGAGGCTATGTGCCCCGGGAGGCAGGCAGGTTTTAGAAGCTACAACATTCAAGGAAGTGGGTTTTCCCATAGAGCCTCCATAAATAAGAAGATAGCTCTTTGGACACCTTGATTTCAGTTTTAGCTCCATAAAACCCATTTTCAACTCTGATCCATAGAACTGTAAGATAATAAATTTGTCTGTTTTAAACTACTGTTTATGGTGACTTGTTTCAGCAGCAATTGGAAACTAATAACAATAATCATTCATGTATAGGAGGATGAATTGTTGGGGGGAAAAGGCCAGCCGATGTTTAATTATGAAGTAGGTAAAGTTCATTCTCTTCTCTCTAATGAAAGAAGAGCCATTTCTCTGAACTTTTTCTTTTTGCCCCAGCCCAAGCATCTTGTCTAAATCACATCTTTCCTCTGTTCCAGGTTGTCTTGTTTGTTTTTCTTTAGGACCTTACTTCCCCCACACCATCTCCATTATACCTCTCCCAGCAACATGAACTTTGTGTTTGATATCTGTGCTTAGAAGTTATAAAGTAGCCATCTGATTTCAGTTTCTCCCATGAGATCTCTGTTGCTGTCTCTTCATACCTACTCTCTAAGCTAAGAAAGGTAATTCAGACTTCCAGGTAGAGAGGATTGTAATTCAAATCTACACAGAGAAAGAATTCTAATTCGAACCTACTTACAAAAAGGAAGTTTAGAGTCAGCAAGCCTTTCTGATCCTATTTCTACTGTTAGGGAACCTGGACTGGATCCTGACAGAAGAACCAGGAGCACTCAGACACCTTGGAGGATGGGAGATTTATTCAATGCCGATGGGCTCAGAGAATAATCTCTCTAGGTCTGAGCCTGGAGCACAAACAAAGGGGGTAGTTCATACACTTTTACTTCTGTATCTGTATCTGTGCCACTCTTGCAGACATACCATGGGGACTAGGGGGAGGGACCTGGAATGGCCCTGAGGCTGGGACTGGGATTCCCCTGCCAGGTTGTTTGGCCATCTTAGAGCACAGATTTCCCTTATCACTATCACTCAATAATAGTATAAAAATATTAGAACTAATCGAATAATGTACTGAGAAGAGTAATACATTATTTGAAGCAATTGATTAAAATTGTTAAAAGAACAATTCTAATAAATGTAAAAAATTATTGGTGCAAACCATAAGAGGACAAAATATAGAAGGAACACCTAACTTTTTATTTCAGTTAACAACAAAAACAATAATAGGACCTAGTGTATCCAAAACACTGTTCTAAATAATTTATAGGCACTTATTTCATGCTTGAAACTACTCTATCCCCATTTAATATAAGAGGAAACTGAAATAAAAAGAAATCAGGTGATTTTTCCAAGGTCAGGCAACTGATAAGTGGCAATATGCTTAAAAAATAAATACATAAATAAAGTACTGTATACACATACCTCTAAAAAATAGTTCCTGGGGCACTTCGATGGCTCAGTCAGTTAAGCATCTGCCTTGGGCTCAGGTTATGATCCCTGGGTCGTGGAATTGAGCCCCACATTGGGCTCCCTGCTCAGTGGAGAGCCTGCTTCTCCTTTTCCTCCTCACTTGTGCTCTCTCTCTCTCTCAAATAAATAGAATCTTTAAAAAAGTCATTAATTTAATTTGTCCCAAATGTACATTTTAGTCCCCATTATCTTCAATCAATGTCAAATGCAATAATCTTAGATAAACTAATTTGGTCACTTATGTGCAACAAAATTGAGATTGGTTCATCATAGAATTTATGCCCTTGAAATGATCAAGCCAGGCTATTGTGGAGTTGAGCTTTCCTTCTCTCTGAAGATAGCCAGGAGACCCATACAAGTCATGAACTTAATACTAGAATAAACCGTGGGGCGCCTGGGTGGCTCTGTCAGTTAGGAATCTGCCTTTGGCTCAGGTCATGATCCCAGAGTCCTGGGATTGAGCCCTACATTAGGCTCCCCGCTCCACAGAAAGCCTTCCTCTTCCTATCCCTCTGACCCCTATTCATGCTTGCTCTCTCTCTGTCTCTCTCAAACAAATAATAAATAAATAAATAAATAAATAAATAAATATCTTAAAAAAAAATAGAATAAACTGTGGTTTAAGTCAGTGATTCTCAAACTTTAAATACATCAGAGTGATCTAGGGGGCTTGTAAAAAGCAGAGTTCCATCCACATCCCCAAAGAATCTGATTCAGTAGGTCTAGGGAGGTGCCAGGTACTTGTATTTCTAAAAGTTCCTGCTAATTCTGATGCAGGCCAGGGGCTATACTTTGAGAACCACTGCTTTAAATCTATAAGCCATATCAGAACCAATCTGTGAAAGACATAGAATTAAAAAAAAAACTTTTTTTTTCTTGACTCCCATTTTAAAATAGTCCTGAATTAGGCTAACTAATGCTACATTATGTTAGAAGATTTGGACACATGATTACCTATTAAAATACCAAGATTATAGATTCAACCATGGGTTTCATATTATGCGAGAGAAATGGCTGCTTTAAATGTCACTTGGTTAAGTGATTGAAAATTTTTAAAAAGTTATGAATTTTTATAGACATCCTTCACCAATAATCATGGTATTACTCCTTTGTCTCCCTCCCTGATCTGCTAGCCAAACTCTTACAAAGAACTTTTAATATTACTTTTTTCTAGGGGTGACTTCTCGAGTACACAAGAAGTTGTTTTCCTTTTCTGCCCTCTATCACATAATATTTACTTTCATTTATGTTCTGACTGAGTTATAGTCTAATTTGTTAATTTGTACATCTATTTTCTTTTGTAAAATGTGACCTCTTATTTTTCTTTATAATTCCAAAAACTAGCTCGGGGCAGAAACATCATGGGCACTAAATAATATTTAGGTGATTGAATATTTGGGTTAATCAATGATACATAGTGAGTTGTGTCAAACTCTGGCCTCTATAAATGCATGCACAGTTGGGGGCAGGGGTAGTATGGTAGTTATGTGTGCTCTTTATCAAGACTAAATTCACCACTCAGTATTATTTAATCAATATTATTTAATCAACCAACATTATCTCTTATTAATGGAGTTCTTCTGATAGAACCAGTAGCAGGAGAAAGTTTGCTGGTTCTCAGAAATTTAAAATACATGCAGATTTCCTTCTTTTGTAACATGAATATCTATCTTAGTGCTCCTGGTTGCTTGGAAACATTTTGAGACAAAAAACTTTACAGCTATTTGTAGGTTCCTTAGATGTGGGTTACTTGCAGAGAGAACTAAATCTTAGCTACTGTTACATGGCTTTTGAGACAATTGCTGGGATTTTAAAGTATAGTGATTACATTTTTATTTTTATATTTATCATGGTTTATTTTGTTGCACTTAGGCTACTTTATCAGCTACTTTAGCTTGATTTATGCTGGTTCAGAATTCCAAGCATTGCATTTTAAATTAGGCTGACCCTTGAAGAACTGTTTCTGGCAGTCAGGACACTAACACAGTGCTGGGAAGCTTAGATTATTGCTTGTCTTCAAGCACATTCGCTGACAGAAGTAACTCAGATTTTGAGCACATTTCAATCCCTACAAATGTGTTGATTGTTCAGATCAGCTTTTTGAGATTCAGTTAGCAGGCCATAAGGTGTTTGTTTATGGCTGTTTATGAGGAACTTGGAGAAGGTAGTTAAAACCAAGACAATGAAAATGTTTAGCCTGTAGTTAATATGCACTGAATATATTAGAATATATTGACTTAGGTAACTGAATTTGCTGAATTATAATTATGCTTGAGTGTCATTGTCAGCTTGGGTTGCTGTCACAAAACGCCACAGATTAGGGGGCCTAAACAACTGGCATTTATTCTCATAATTCTAGAGGCTAGAAAGTCTGAGATCAAAGTTCTAGCAAGATTCTGTTCTGTGAGGGTCCGCTCAACAGCAGGTAGACAGCTACCTTCTCAAATGACAGAAGAAGTTCTGGTGTCTTTGCCTTTTCTTATAAGGGCATTATTACCACCATGGGAACTTCGCACTCATGTCTTCATTTTAACCTAATTATCTCCCTAAGGCTCTACCTCCTAACACCATCATATTGAGAATTAGGACTTCATTGTATGATTTTTGGAGAGGCGACCCAAATATTCATACCATAACAGTATGTAATGAGGATAGATGATTCAGATTTATTGAATTTTAAAAAAAAAAAGAATGAAAAGAACAACAAATATTCTTTCTCTTGATGTATGAAAATATCTAGTACATGTTGACTATTTCAATATATTAAGATATATTGGACACTATTTCTTGCAAGAGAGTTATTCCTATACCTCCAATACTCTTTTTCATTATTCTGTGTTATTTGGAAATCTGTTACCATTAGAAAGTACAGTAAAAATGGCAACAAAAATAATGAGAATTTTCATGATTGTTTAATGATTGCTGGTGAGATAGTGAAATCAAACCCACAAATAACCTCTCTGGTTTCCTTCTTTGTTCACCTCTCATGCTCTCGTGCAGGATTATCTATTTGTAAATGCTTGGTAGTAAGTAGGAAAGAGACAGAAATTTTAAATGTACACCATTAATTCATAGAATGAGAAAAAAGATTTAGGTCATTTTTCCCAGCCACCATTTAGTTATCATTGTCATCATGATTTATTTATGATTTTAAAAATAATTATAAATATTATTGCTCCAAAATATTTATTATGGGTCAGGCCCATCTATAAATGATTTAATCCTAACAGTGAATCCATCAGGTAGATCCTTTTATTATCCTTATTTTACAGAGGAGGAACGGAAAGAGGTTAAATAATTTGCCTAACGTCACATGGATAGTAAGAGGTTGAGCTGAATATGATCCCAGGTCACAGAACTCTGGAGCTCTTTAAATCAGCATGCTGTACAATTTTCTGGGAGTCAGGTGTCTGAACAAGGGAACATTATTTGTATGCTTCACCTCTCATGACATTTAGAAGCACCAATGTATCTTTAAGACCTATGTCTATTAACATTTTGGAGGAGAGGGTAAGGATGTCACTAGACCAAAATATACCCTGGTAAAGCTAGATCCACTGATCTTAATTTTTCTACTTGATATAGTACAAAAACAAACAAACCAACAAAACAGATATTTGAAAATAGCTAATATGATCTCCCTTCAATCTTCTGTTTTCCTGGCGAGGAGAACTTTTACTTTGATAGAGTTCTGAGTCCTATTGTTTTTTCCTCAAACAATAACATTTTATGCATTGTATTGAAAGAAACTAACTTTGAGAATACCTCTTTGGTCACCTGTGGCCATCTTTCTCCCATCCTCAAAATGAGAACATGTGTCTTCCAGCCTTTCTGAAGCTCTTCACATTTCTGCCTCTGCACTGTGTTGCTCTCATCTCTCTGTCCTGTTTTCTACCGTTGTCACTCAAGAAGGCATCATATCCTGTACGCCATGCTTGGGGCTCTATCTATGTATTCTTGGGAACTTCTTTAACCTCTTTGCCTATAGTTGCCTGTGTGCCCTAATTTCTTAAAATTGTTGTTGTAGGAAAGAGGCCATTTTGTATGAGAATGACTTTAATTCTGTTTGATTCATTCTCCTTCAGAGCTTCAGAAGTCTTTTTCCCTTTAACATTAAGTAAGGTTTAAGATGCTGATTGGACAGTCAAACCATCTATGTAAATGTGAGAGATAGATTTTGTAAATAATTTAAATCCACAGATGGTGACCCAAATTCATTTTAACTAATCATTTACTCTCTGCTTCAGCTTTTAGTAGTCTTGTGACTATTTAGTAAATTGACTAATTTTTATTTTAAATACAGTTGTCCTTTGAACAATGAAGGGGTTAGGGGCACCATCACCTGCGTAGTCAGAAATCCATGCATAACTTTTACTCCCCAAAACTTTACTAATAGCCTCCTGTGGACTAAAAGCCTTACTAATAACAGCCAATTAACACATATTTTGTGTGCTTGGCATGTTATAAATATTAAAATCATAAGAAAAAGAAAATCTACTTGTACTATACTGTAAAAAAAAATTCCCATATAAATGGACCTGCACAATTTCAACCTGTTGTTTTAAAGGTCAGCTAAGTTATTTTATTTCATATCCCTTCTACTACTCTTCTGGAAGTCCTGAGGAGAAAACTGAAATTTTACCACTAAAATAAAGCAACACTAGGCAGTTGGAAGATCCCAGATATGAGTACAACCATCCCTAAATAAGTGAAGGTAATTAAAGCTACTCTGTCTTCACAGTGTGTTGTAGATTGTTGTCTAACTTGCTGTCTACAGGGGATAGCAGAGAGAACCCTGGCTTTGGAACTTGACTAATTTAGTTGGCATGCTGACTGTCATTGACTAGCCATATTGTCTAGAGTAAATAGCGGGACTTACGTTTCAACTTTTAGCTTTCAACTTCTGAATGTTTTCTTGTACAAAACAAGAATAATAACACCTATACCTTATTCTAAGGAGTTGATAAGAGAATGTACATTAAGTACACACAACTGTGCTTAGCAGGTAATTGCCTCACAGTAAATGATAGCTGCTGTCATTTCAGTTATGTATTCTGGCTGATATATTTTGGTTGTAGTTTAGAACTCTTCTTCCTTTTGCCTTGGAGTATATAGTATAGGAAAATTCTTTGGTGCTTCCTAACTCTGGGAAGTGACATTCAGTTGCTGAAATGTAGGATTATTACTTGCCACATGTCATGCTGGGAGGAGGCTCTGATGCAAAAATGAGAATTGTAAAACAATTGAAATACACTTTAGGGGTTGCCTGGGTGGCTCAGTGGGTTAAGCCCCTGCCTTTGGCTCAGGTCATGATCTCAGGGTCCTGGGATCGAGTCCCGCATCGGGCTCTCTGCTCAGCAGGGAGCCTGCTTCCTCCTCTCTCTCGGGACGCCTGGGTGGCTCAGTTGGTTAAGCAGCTGCCTTCGGCTCAGGTCATGATCCCAGCGTCCTGGGATCGAGTCCCATATCGGGCTCCTTGCTCCGCAGGGAGCCTGCTTCTCCGTCTGACTCTGCCTTCCACTCTGTCTGCCTGTGCTCGCTCTCGCTCGCTCTCTCTGACAAATAAATAAAATCTTTAAAAAAAAAAAAAAATAAAATGAAATACACTTTAGACCTACACCTGGAGTACTGGGGAGACCACAGCAACTCTTATCCATTCTAGTAAATTGGGACAACCACTTGATGTTATGTATAAAGGTGAAGGTGTACAAAACATATAAACCAGCAATTTCACTTCTAGTTGAGCACTCCAAGAGAGATTTAGCCACATATTACAGTGAGGAATGCACAAGGATATTCTTAACTGTGTAGTTTGTATAGAAGAAAAAACCAGAAACATGTAAATGTCCTTCTCTAGCTACTTAGGTGAATTGTAGTATATTCATACAATGACAGTGAAAATGTATGAAGTGAATTTTCTGGAATTAGCATGAATGAATCTCACAAATTTAAGACTGAATGGAAAAGAATATGTGCACAAAGGTGCATGCAGCATGATATATTTACATAATGTTTTATATCAAAACAGTATTTCATAGATACATATTATAGTTTTATGTTACATATGTATGAAAGGATATATTCATACATGCAAATCATATCAAATTCAGGATAGATGTTTCTAGTGGGGAGGCCGGAGTGAAATCACGGAACTGGTAATATCTTACTTCCTTAGCTAGTGTTTCTAATATAATTCTTGTAAACCTTTTGTATATCTAAAATATTTAATACAATAATGTGCAATAGGTTTAATGATAAATATACAGCAAAAAAGCCCCTGTGACTTGTTAATTATTCCTGTATTTTATTATGTCATCATTCTCCTAAGAATTATACCTTTAAAATATATTATTTTTAATTTGAAAATTAAAAAAAAAATCTGTTTTATACTATCTGGGTGAGATTTCAGTATCAAAATTTAGGGGTTATGTAATTTTTGCTCCCAGTAACCTATCTCTGAACAACTTTCACTGATAATTATTAAGCAGCTGAAGGTGTCTGCCTACATACAGTATTGAATGGCATAACTTAGTAAGGCATGAGTTTAAATATTTGGCCATTTGAGTGATGTCTGACATATGGCAAATGTTGAGATGAACTTAGAGAACTGAAGTAATAATAATAAAAAAAAACCTTTAATTTTAGCATCAGTTTTTTATTATACACTAATCTTGCACATGACTGTTTTCTGAGAAAATTCTCTTCCTGTGGTTGCTTCCCAGCTCCCAGCACCAGTCAGGAATTAACTCCAGTACCTTTGTCAGATGTTCCTATCTTTTCCTTCTAATTGTCTCCTTTTCCTTTGACTTTAGTGTTTGACTAATTTAAAAATAAAATCATTCAATGTCCCCTTTGTTGAAATCTCTTAGAAAACAACAAGATTTTAAAACATTATTTTGAAATGTTACCTAACAGAGAGAAATGAACACCTAAAATATTAAACTGTTTCTTTATTAAATATAACCCGCAGGCACCGGGCCAGGGGTTGGAGCAGGGAGCGTTCGATTAAGCATCCGACTCTTGGTTGCTGTTCAGGCCATGATCTCAGGGTTGTGGGATCCAGCCCCAGGGTAGGCTCTATGCTCAGGGTGGGGTTTGCTTTCTCCTCCCCCAACCCCCACACTCACTCACACCTGCACATGTGCGCGTGGGCTTGCATGCTCGCTGGCTCTTGCTCTCTCTCTCTCTCTTTCAGGTAAATAAATAAATAAATAAATAAATCTTAACAAAACAAAACAAAAACCTTGCTTTTCCTTTATTGCCTTTGAGTTTTAAAATCAAGTACAGAAAACTTCTTTGGCAAAATAGGCTGACCCTTTGGTTACTGCAGGTTTCCTTGAACTGTTTGTCTCTGGAGAGCTGATTATCTTCTCCAACTTTTCACCACCAGCAGTAGGTTTTTTATGTCAGAGACTCAGTTCAAAGTGAGTGAACATCTATTCTAACTTTACCTTAGTTTCTAGTCGTCTGAGCCCTACTAGTTATTACTTCATCCAATAGAAGAACAATAAGAAAGTTTCCTCAAGTGGAGAAAGCAAAAATAATACAGTGATTAAAAAGATCATCTTAATAGTCCTTTAATTCTTTTTTTTTTTTAAGATTTTTTTTTTTTTAATTTATCTGACAGAGAAATACACAGCGAAAGAGGAAGCACAAGCAGGGGGAGAGGGAGAGGGAGAAGCAGGCTTCCCCTTGAGCAGGGAGCCCAGTGTGGGGCTCAATCTATCCCAGGACTCTAGGATCATGACCTGAGCAGAAGGCAGACACTCGGTGACTGAGCCACGAAGGCACCCCATTATTTTCTTTTCTGATGTTTCCTTTTATAGTAAACATTATTTAAATTTTCCCTGCTTGGTGATGTCTAAAAGCTTGTGTCTGTTATGTCAGCCTGGCTACTGCAGTTTTTAGGGCTTTGATTCCTTGATTCCCATCATCAAGGAGACGTGTTTCCATGTTTCACTGATAGCTGTTCATCCATTCATACATGCATCTGATCATTCACTTCATAAAAAAATTTTGAAGATCTATTGCCTTGTATTTGTTGCAAGAATGGGAATAAACATGGTTATAAACAATTTCATGATAGGAAATGCTATAATTTAAGCATTGGTACAATGGTATATGAGGATTCAAGGTTGATTGTTGCCTATCTTTGTGAGTCCTCACATTTACGTATTTTATGTATTGCTTCTAATTATATGTGTTCTAATTTTTATGTGTTTTAACTCTCCAAAATATTGTAAACCTTAGGTTTAGAAAATCTCCATTTTCTCCTTCTTCCTCCCCCCCCACTTTTTACAAGTCCTTGATTAGAATCAGGACTATAGATTATAGAATGAAATTCTACGAAATGATTATTTTATTATGTATGTTTATGTCACTACAAGTACAAAAAGACTTAACCTTTTTACTAATTGGATTTTTTAAAAATTATTTTTCAATATGTTAACTATGGGTAATTAATCCTGGCATGGCTATTTTGTGAGGCCATATGAGAATAATCTGATCAGTAGACTATACACTCATTTAGTAAACATCGATTTCCTTCCATATTATGTGCCAAGCACCATTCTGGGCCCAAAGTGGAGTTGAGGAGCCTAAAGAGATTAGTGAATAGACCTTGCCCTCAAGGACACGATAGTTACATAAATACATCATTAATCTGCAGTGTAAGTGCTTTAATTGCATACAATCACTTGTAGTGTCATCTTATTGCTTCCCTCATTTGTCTTTTAAATATTTCCTTTGTTAATATTTATTATTTCCTGATCTGAGTATATTTATCTGCTCTTACCCAACATGGGTTAATGCATCAAACTGAACTGCTGATTCTAGGTCAGCAAAGATTAATGTTCCACGCATCAAAAACTCTCTTCATTCTGCAATATGTGTTGTTGACTCTGTGATGAGTTCTCTTTCTGTCATTAATTTTGTACTCTGGGAGGCAATGTTGACCCATAATACCTGACTACAATAATACCACAAAGAAACAAAGGAAAAATATTTTAAGCATGATCCTAAAATGCAAATTTTATAGCAGTTCCAGGTGTGTTCATATAGTTGAGTAAACGAAGAGTAATGTAATCAAGTATTTAGGGAATGGTAGAAGTCCTTTGTCTTTATGGAGAGCATCATAATGTCACTGTAGCTTAGCTTCATCAGTAGTTATATGAGTGGGATCTAACACATGCTGGTCTTGGGAATGCTCTGATCTGGGAATGTTTTGAAAATTAAGGAGGGGTGGTTGTTAAAGACAGTGTCAGGAATTTATCCCCATGGGACCTCTATGGTAATAACCCCAGGAGGCATACTCTGAATCAAATAACGTGTGTGTGTGTGTATATACACTTATACAAGAGTGACGAGTTCTATGCAGAAAAAAAGAGAGATCTAACTCTAGTGGGGGAGGAAGAAAAAGCTTCTCTAAGCAGTTAAGTTTTGGATGAATTCCAAAAGATAGCTATAGTCTGTGTATTTTTATTCCACTTTACAGTAAGCATTATTTTGAGGCAATGCTGCGTAAGGTTAAACCTTTTATGTAACCAGTGTTCTCATTGATTTGTCGAAGTGGATGGAAAAAACAAGGCTCTTTTGATCCCCACTTACTAGAATCTGCATGAAGTGAGCAAGACTGTTCTTATCCATTTCTAAGGAAAAGATGGGAGTCAGAACATCCTGATGTAAAGCCTCTTCTCTGATAGTGTAATTGAGCTGTTGTGTAATTGGTGGTCTCCTAAATAAACACATTTATTTCCATCAAAATGAATTTTACAGTTCATTTTAAAAATAAACTGACAGTGGGAGTAAGTTAGATAATTGATTAGTTTATTTGGGAATTAAACCTTACTTAGCTATTTCATATTTTAATTTCCCTTTTATTATCCCTAAAATAGGTAAAACAGATATTGCTAATGCATCAGGCTTTGCCATAATGTTCCTGGAAATTATTGCATGGGTGAACTCCATTTTGTGGCAAGATGCTTTCAAAGAATAAAAATATCTCAGAACTAATATATTTGTATTTATAAATTAATATAAAACTAGTCCCAAAATAATGGCTCATTTAACAAGACTACAGCTTTACTATCAGAGAGTTAAACTGACTTTCTTGGGTTTTTAAGATTCAGAAGGAAGATTTTTAAAATAATTGAAATCATAATTCCTATGTTTTCCTTGGGACTATATGCCCTACCATTTCATTCACAAATTCATTTTCTTTTATCAGTTGAACAGAAGGTTGGTTTTTACCTTGTCACATTTGAATAACTTACTACAGGTCTGTTTAATGTATTTTGTCATGACTTCCTAGGAGATTAGCAGCTAAAATTTGGTTCATACTAAGTGTAGAATGTTCACTGATTTGCCTCCTGAGTTTCAGATGAGTTAGCCATTAAAGGTGGAAGAGAAAGAATTACTATTCCAAGTTAAAAAAATATATATTTTTGCATGCATTTTAATTATGACAAATTCCTACTTTTGTATTTTTTTTTCTAATCGTGGCTAACATTGATAATAGCTGTTCCTGGCACCATTACTATTGATTCCTAACCAATGCATATTTCTCAAATCAGTATATTTTGTTTACTGATATGATGTTCTTATCAACATAGCAATAATATTTAACACCATCCCTGGCAGTTTGGACTAGCTCATTATAATATCAACCGGTTTGAGATTTTGGTTAGAGCCAATATAGAATAAAAATTTATATATTTTCGAACTAAAAGAGACCTGGAAGATTTTCTGATTCAGAGATATATGTGGCTCAAAAAGACCAAGAGACTTTTTTTTTTTTTTAAAGATTTTATTTATTTATCAGAGAGAGAGAGGGGGAGAGATCGAGCACAGGCAGACAGAATGGCAGGCAGAGGCAGAGGGAGAACCAGGCTCCCTGCTGAGCAAGGAGCCCTATGTGGGACTCGATCCCAGGACGCTGGGATCATGACCTGAGCCGAAGACAGCTGCTTAACCAACTTAGCCATCCAGGCATCCCCAAGAGACTTTTTGAAGTCAAGCATATATTATTAGATTTGAAATAAGAGTAGTATTCTATTTAGGTTTTTTGTTTTGGGTTTTTTGTTGTTGTTTTATTTGTTTTTTAAAGATTTATTTATTTATTTATTTGACAGAGATCAGAAGTAGGCAGAGAGGCAGGCAGAGAGAGAGGGAGGGAAGCAGACTTCCAGCTGAGCAGAGAGCTCGTTGTGGGGCTCAATCCCAGGACTCTGGGATCATGACCCAAGCTGAAGGCAGAGGCTTTCACCCACTGAGCCACCCAAGGGCCCCCTTTTTTTTTTTTTTTTTAAGATTGTATTTATTTGACAGAGAGAGACACAGTGAGAAAGAGAACACAAGCTAGGGGAGTGGGATAGGGAGAAGCAGGCTTCCCACTGAGCAGGGAGCCCAATGTGGGACTCCATCCCAGGACCCTGGGATCATGACCTGAGCTGAAGGCAGACACTTAACCAACTGAGCCACCCAGGCGCCCCTCTGTTTAGGTTTTTGATGCTTTGAAAGTCACCTGACTTTTGTGAACTTTATATTTTCCATCTATAAAATGTCAGGGATGCATGTTTAAGCATATTTAGTAGAATAACAATTGGATTAAATGTCAGAAGCCCAAGGTAGATTCCCCTTCTACCACTCATAAGTTATTTGTCCTTTGTCAAATTATTTATCTTCTTGAGCCTTGGTTTCCTTATTGTAAAATGAGACATAAGCTCACCAAACTATGTTAAGTAATGCAGATATAATGATAAGTGATAAAGTATTAACTTTATTTATTTACTTATTTATTTTTGTTTGTTTGTTTTATCAATGAGATCACAGGCTCTTAAGCTTATCTGATAGTTAGAAGATGGGGAAAATAGCCACTCCAGCATTAGCCCTACTTTCAGGCCAAAAAAGATGATAGTTTCTATGAACACCTTACATAGACATTGACTCTTAAATACTATTATAGCTTCTTTGCTCTGATACAGGGGACAGATAAGAAATAATCTTGCCATTATTCCACCTTTTTTCTTTCAGGATCTTTCTCTCCCCTGTCCTTAACTGGTTCCACTCTATGCCACCTACTTTAAGTGTTGCAAACAAAGCCTCCAAAAGTACTTCATGGGAGAGAACCTCCATTGACCATTGCTTGGTTTGGGAAGCCTTTTGAACTCTGTTATTTATCAGTGTGCTGCTTTGAATCACAAAATTGCCCTGCTGTTTCTTGGTCCTATTTTTTTGTTTGTTTTCAGATATAAAGTCAAAGAAACATTGAACAAAAATTTGCTTAGACTACCAAAGATAGAAAAACATTAAATAAAAACATTAATTACTATTTCATGTGAACCAAATGTGGTAAACATGACACCACTAGGACTTTTTAAAAATAAGAATGCTTAATTTGTATATAAGCTATTAGCCCTTACTTCAGAGCATATATGTGTGTGTGTGTGTGTGTGTGTGTATACATGCACACATATATATACATATACATATATACATATATATATATATATGTATACCCTGGTGTGACTCCAAAATAGATCCTATGAGTATATGTGTGTTGGTGTATATAAACTGAAATGCAAAAAGCGTCACTGTGAAGAACTTTAAAATATTGAACATAAAATTTATTACCTCATATTTTAGAAGCAGATGTTATTTTTAAAAAGTGATATTTTAAAACTAAGACTTTTAATTAAATGATTTTTACATTGGTACCAAAGTTAACAGGTTGAATGAAATTTTGCTTATGGCATCTGTTGCCATTTTTAGTAGGTGATTAGTCATTTTCTTTTTTCTGCATGTATCTGACAGAAACTCAAACAGAAATGAATCATAGTTTCAAGCTGTTGCTCACCTCATCCCCACCAAAAAGGAGAGCCCTGGAAATCATCCCAACAAATCCAAGACCTAAATTCTGAAAATGCCTTAAGGGGCTTGACAGAAGTATTTAGCAATTTGAAAATTACAGCAATCTGTCACGTCAACTTTTAATGAAAGGTAGCCTACAGCAAGTTAGGAATGATATGGCAGGAAAAAAAAATCCAAGTGAAAATCTCTTTGTATATTTTAAAACATATTTGCCCCTATAAATATTGAGTTAGAATTGGGTTAACTTTTACAAAGGTAAAGTCATTACTAATAAGGAGTTTATTATGCAGATTAGGTGAGGTTTTTAAAATCTTTAAAATTTTTTTAAGAGAACATGTTAATTTTTAAAAAGATTTTATTGATGTATTTGATAGAGAGACAGCAAGAGAGAATGCAAAGCAGGGGAGCAGGAGAGGGAAAAGCAGACTCCCCACTGAGCAGGGAGCCCAGTTCTGGGCTCCATCCCAGGACCCTGGGATCATGACCTGAGCCAAAAGCAGATGCTTAATGACTAAGCCACCCAGGTGCCCCAGTGAGGCTTTTTTTAAAACCAAGAAATTCATTATTATGTTTCAGTCAATGTGTTTTAACACTGTAATTATTGTATGCACTTTCAAAAATGGTATTTAGTTTCTTTGGATATTTTTCTTTTAAAGGGACCACAGCCTTGTAACTTATTTAGGAGCATCAGATTATTTAATAATGAAGTTTTTCCCTCAACCATGCTAGTATGAGCAACAGATTTAAAATTTAAGAAGCTGCCGTTGTGTAAGAGTAAAGTTTAGTTGGAGTCACCATTTAAACAATATAGTATTATTCCCTCAATGTTTGAATTAAGTGAGACTTTGGCTTCTACTTCTTTTTCTGTCAAAAACTCTGTAATTCCCCACCATAAGTTATCATGTCTTATTTTAAAATTGCTTCTTCTTTAATATAAAGTTATAATATGCACTATATAGGAAGGTTAATGCTGCATGGAAAATTGATTTATGCCAGTAATGGTGGTTAATTCAAATAATAATTACAAGAGAGAGATGATAGCTCTCCTTTACTCACTATTCATTTAAAATACCTTTTGGAGAACTTACTATGTGCTAGGTGCTATTCTAGTTGCTGGTAGGGATAGGGACAATAAATAAAACCATTCCCTGCACTTATAAAATGATTTCACGGTACTTTTGTTCTATTAGGAGAAGACAGACAGTAAACAAATAAATAAGTAAATATATATAGATGGTACAAAGTTATTAAAAAAAAAAGGTAAGTTAAGAAAAAAGTCAAGCAGGCATTTTGGGATGATCAGGTGGTGAGGAGCGGGTATGGATAATTTTTCATGTAAGATGCTCTGTGAATGCCATCTGACAGGTGATATTTGAACATAGACTAAATAATAACTGAAGAGTGTTTTAAGCAATTCTCTGGGTTGGGAGCACATTTGGTGTATTAATAGAATGACAGAGTTCTGAATGGTGCCATGTGAGCATGAAGATGATGACATCAAAGAGTAAACAGGATAGAAAATATAGGCGTTTAGAGGGCTTGGATGTTAACTTTGAATGAAAGGAGAAACTTTTAGATAGTTTGGGATGGAGTGATGATATAGGTTTTAAGAGGGTTGCTCTGGCGTCTTATTAGAGAAGAAACCAGCTGGGAAAGGACAATAGCAGCAGAGAAGACAAATTATAAGACTATCAAACATGTAGGTGAAAGAGACTGATTCTTCATTTCCGTGTGTTCATATGGAAGGTGGAGGTTCCCATTTTGAATACATTTTAAAATTAAAACCAACAAGATTTGCTCAAGGCTCATAAATTTGGAATGAGAGAAACTGTATGAGTCAATGGTGACCTCAAGGTTTTGGTTTGAGCATCTGGGAGACTGGAATGGCCACAGCCAAAATGGGAAAGACTGCAGAAAGAGCATGTTTGCCTAAGAGCTGCTTCTTCAGGATCTCTGGTCATACTGATTTTCAGGGTCTTACAATGAATCCAATTGGAGATGCTGAGTGTGAGGCTGGGTATTTGCATCTCAAGTTTAGGAGAGACTTTGGATAAGAGACACAATTTAGGAACAAGCAGCATATTCTTGGCTCATGATCTATCCATGAGCCTGGATAATATCTCCTGGGCCGTGGGTGTAGAAAAGACCTGAGGATGTAGTCATGGGGCACCTCTTCATTCACAGATCCAGGACACAGGAAAAAGCTTGCAATGAAATGGACACTGTTAAGGTAGTCTTGTGTTCTGTTTAATTTTCCTTCTTTTGAGAAGACATTTCTGGGAGAAAGTTTTGTTTTGCTGTACATTTTAAAGACGGAAGTCTTTGTGATTCAAGGACTTACATTAGTTCATGGAGAACCCCGATTTCCTTTGCAAAATTTTTTAATAGGACTTTCATTTTTGGAGAGGGGTATTAAAACCTACCTATCATTTAAAATGTTTATTTCATTTTATTTTATGCATTTCATACCCATGACATCCCCAAAACATAGTAGGTCATAGAAACAAAAAGATAGGTGATATAGGTTCCTTTGTCTCAGGATCCCTGCCCTCTGTCTGGGGGAAACAAGTGTTTACAAGAGTAAGACAATAGGATATAAATTGGTTCTGAGTCAGTGAAGGGTTGAGACTCTGTTAGCAATTCAAGCACTTTCATATAAAACTACTCATATGTCATCTGGAAATGGGATAATAATGCCAACTCATTTTGAGAGATATTAAGATTAAATAAAATGAAGATGAGAGCATCTCATACAGTGATCAATATACAATAAAGAATACAAAATGCAATAAAGAATATACAATAAAGAATGGAGTCTAAAGAGACTTTTTTCCCAAAGTGTTTTTAAGATCAGTATCTGGGTCAATATTGACCTTTTCGGAAAGCTAAGGCAGTTGAGGTGTGTAAGTCACCTTTATGCTGTGTCTAGCCTCCCTTTTACTACTCCCTGATGTGAGCTTTCTGATATATCATCTAGGGAACTCTTCACTCTCTCCTAAACATACACGTAACACCTCTCAGATGCTCCCACTTGTGTTTTGTGTAACCCATGATGTACCTTATGCCCTTTACTGAACAAACCCCCCTCAATCCTCAAGATAGACAGTGACTTTTAGGAGTCCAATGCATGTGACATCCCTTGTTTAAAAACAGTGAAACTTCTAGCCCTGGAGTAAACATTCCTTGGTTCAAATTGTGTGATATTGACCATAATGTGGCTGCGTTTCCTGACTTACAGAAGGAGCATAGAAATTAACTACCACATATGGTTATTGTGAGAATTCAATGAGACTAATGTCTGTAGAGCTCTTGGTACTGTGTCCAGAGCATAGTTAATGCTCAAGTGTTAACTCTTGTCATTATCTTTAGGAGCTCTTAGTGCTTAGGATGGTCTACTGAAATAAATTCCATCCTGACGTAGGTTTAAAATTTCTGGTGTCTTCCCAAAGTGTTATAGATGCATCTGTGTACTTACAAATCCCAAGCTTTTGCCTTTCAGAGAAAGCCATTAGTCCAGTCCTTAAATGCTATTCTAGGATATTTTTTTTTTTTTTTTTTACTCTCCTAAGCAAATTCATTATGCAGGGAAACCCTGGTTTGCACATACTGGTTCCTCAACATGTCCTGTGCTTTCTCATCACTTAACATTGATTTGTCTTCACATGGATCCTCCCTCCTCTCTGTCCATTCCAATTCAAAGCATCCTCTAGATTTCCTATTTCTCATTGATTATCACTTCCACCCACCTCACTCTACCGGAATTTGTCTCTCTTTTTTTGGATTTAGAAAACATTGGCTACAACAAATCTTTAGAAAACCAATTCTTTAACTATAGAGCTGGAAGCCAGAAGACATTTGGGGGTTATCCACTCTGCACATGATATGAGGAATCTGTGGCACAGGAAGTGGACCGATTGGTCCAAGGTTACCTGACCTTTAATAAAATAAACATTACTTAATTTGTATTGAACAGCTACTATCTGTCAAGCATTGTTACAGATGTCAGTGATAAGGGAGTAGACCAAACAAACTGTCTGACATCAGGAACAGAACCTATGACAAAAATATGAATTCAGGTGGTTTATTTGGGAAGTGACCTCAGGAAGCTGTGTAGAGAAGTGGCAGGTTATTTGAGACATTTTCTTATTAGATCCAACAAAAATAAAACTATGGGTAAAATTGCTATTAGAATTTTCAATCACTTGCTTTCAGTTTCTGTATTTACTTAATAATGGATCAATAACAAAACATTCTCAGAATACACCTTGAATAACACTGGCATAGAACATGTTTCAGAGCTGACCCACCAAGGCTCTACTCCTAGCAAGAGTGAGAAACTCGATACTCAAGATTAATTTTAAACTTAAGCTAAACATTTTCCTACTTAGAGACCTGGAGTTACACATAATTTTAAAAAGAGAAGTCTCTTCAAAATTTTATACTTTAAAAGTGTACTTTTCTACCCTCATATATCAGTTCATATCTGGTAACCTTTATCTGTAAAAGAAGTATTTAGACATGTACAGTAGTTCATGTAAGCGTCTCCCCAAATCTGCAACTGAAACATAGAATCAAATATGTTATATGCATATAAATAAATCCACACATATATACATATGTGAAGTCTTCCTGCATATTTATAGGATTTATATACTCATATAATTCCATAATATAGTCAGTAACATTTTCACATGTTTGACCTCCTTCATCATTTGCCTCCTTGTGACAAGGTTGGAGGGGAATTTCATGACAGACAAGCATGATAACGGAGAAAAAAATTAACAAAAGTGTTGGGCTGGCAGGCTCGCCGGAAAAAACTTTACAAAAAGGACTTCCTAGCTCTCTTGACCGATACTTTTGGTTGTACTGATGGGAAACTTGCTCCTAACCTAGAGTACTTCCCAGTACTGGGAAATTTCATTGTTTTTGTTTGTTTATTTGTTTGTTTTATTTATTTATTTTTTAAAGAGCCAATACTTTTTTCTCCCAAACCCCAGAGACTTTCATAAGGTCACCATTATTTTTCATGTAAAAAAAAAATACAGTGAGCTTTAGTAATTAGGTAGTATCCAGATCTAAACCTTAGGCAAACTGATTCATGCATCTCAAAAATAGAATTTATTTGTTTTATCACTGGAAGCTCAGAACAGAGATTAACTGTAATTCAGTGCATATTTACATCTGGACAATCTAGATTTACATATGAAGGACTCTTTCAACAAATAGTTTTTGGTTAAGCATTATATTAGATACTATGCAATAGTTTTGCCTTTGAAAAGGGGGCAGTGCTGGCCAGTAGGACCTCCTAATAATGTGTTTTTATGTCTGAAGATAAAAGTGGGGGTGCCCCCTGCCAAAAGAGCATAGAACTTTCTCTGAGGCCTCTTTTGAATGACACTGAAGGTAGAATAGTTTCCATCTCAAGTGTGGCTTTTCTCTCTGGGTTTATGCTTCATCTAGCAGGAGACAAGTTGAACTGTAGTTAGAAATGTCTGCAGGTAGAAAAAGCAGGTTGCATTCTCAACTTGTTATCTGTTTTTAGGAGTCATACAATGCTGATCTCACTGTTGCATTTAATATAAATGTGAGTTAAGTATTTTCTAAGTGGGGTTTTGTAGCAAAGGAAAATAAATTGTTCCTTTAGCTGAGAATTTCTTAAGCAAAATAATGTATCTTAATTGCCTAACATCTTTAAATTTGAAAGCATTTTGAATAAAGCTTATCTTTTGTGCAATAAAATTATTCGATAACCTTTTCTTTTTTAAATATTTTAATGGTACATCTATATTGCTATTTCATGCCAACACTTGCAAAATCCTATAAGCTTATATATTTGTTCTCTGAGTTTTAATTGATTTTTCTCCAAAGACTTTATATCATTAGACATGTATTGTCTGATATTCTAATTTAAAAGGCATTTAAGATCAAATTATTCAATATATAATCAAATTTTCTTTTTTCTTTTTTTTTTTTTTACACTTAAAGATTTATTTGTTTATTTTAGAGAGAGAGAGTGAGAGTGAGTGTAAGCAGGGAAGAAGCGGAGGGAGAGTGTTCTCCTTGCCAAAAACTTAGACATGATAAAATAAGCATAATAACTCATGATCCTTCAACTCAGATTAGTCATCCCCAAATTAACATGAAGTATTTCCATTTAATCTATCTCTATTAATCATATATGTTTATATTCACACACAAGTGAGAGAAAGTTAAGCAATTTTCACTTAACATTTCGTTGTTTTTCTGTGGTGATACAACTTTTTATAGAGGTCTTAATTCTCGATGATAGGATTTCATTATTTATTTAATTTCCTCCCTATTATTGTATGCTTTCTTTTTTTTTTTCTTGCCATGTTAATTATCATAACATTACAGTGAACATCTTAGTCTACTTTCCATTTTTGGGGGGCACAGAAATTTAATAGCTGGATCAAAGGGTATACATATTTTTATTACACTTGATGAATAAAGCCAAATTGTTCTTAAGATAGATTATATTAACTTCTTCTGTATTCACTGGTATTATTTGACAGTCCCAGTTCTACAAATTCCTCTTAAATAACTTCTTAAAAGATATCCCCCACTTGCCAACAAAGTTTTTGTGCTTTCCAATGTCATGCAGTTTATTCTCACAACATTCTTGCAAAACTGACTCTGTTTCTCATATTTTATCTTAAACATGTCCTTTTCTTATATTTTATCTTAATTGCATATTTCCAGAACTAATGTGTATTTAACAAGAATAATTTATATTTTTGAATGACTTTTAGTGCTTCCTCATTACCACCTTGTACTTTTTCTGCTCTCTCTTTAGAGGAGTTCATTTAGGTACTAGGGAGAAAATTACATACAATGATTTTTATTCTTGATATATCCTTATTTCCGTCTTTTCCCTTTTCCCATACTTTAAATGCAGCCAATCTTAGAGTGATGTAGGGAGTACATTTTGCTAGACATCTTGACACCACACTTTACTTCTACCTAATTTTTTCATACTGTGCTAGACTGCGATGTTCTTTTTACATAGGACTTATAAATAATGTTTGAAAGCTTCCAAGGGCAGAGGTTGTATGCCTTCTTCACTATTGTAACTCCATCTACTCACATAAGCTGCAGGCACAGTGTAGGTATCCAGTAGTTATTTAAATGAATGAATGGATGAATGAATAAATGTTCAGTTAGGGCTACCCCATGGATTCACAAATCAGCAGTCACAGATGGCTCTGCCTTTCTCCTATAGTTTCACTAAGATGGTCGTTGTCTCATCCAGGTTTTAGCTTTACTCTCCACTGATATAAATACTGTATTTCATAGTTCTCTGGCTGAGGGAATTGATCAACTCACTGCTTTAGTACAGTAGTCTCTAGATCTTGTTCTATGTGTAGGTGTAAAAAAATCTCTTTTTCTTTTAGTCCACCAGAAGCCTGGTTGCTATTCCCAGTAGACTGGAAGAAAAATAATGTAAGTTAAGCTAAAAGTGATTGCGTAAGCATGGAAATAATCTTTTGCACCCCTGCTTTCCAAAGTCCAGCTGCATATTGTTTCTGACCTGCTCAAAGGCTTTCAGAATTCTTCCCACCCTCCCCAAACTCTATCACCTTAATTTGTTTGAAACTAACTATTATCAGCTGGTTTTAATTTTGCTTAAGCTTAGCTTCACCATTTATTATTTTAACAGACTCAGTGGTCTTTGAATCTTGGAAAAGGTTATTTCCTCTAGTGTGCCAGAACTGGGAACTGAGTTTAGCCTGAGGAATGTTGCTAGTTCCCAATTCAATTTCAAAAACATAATGATTGACATATCATAAGCCAATAGGATGAAATCTTCGCTCACGCAGGTAACCAATTTTTTTTTTTTTCATTTAAGCAACAACATTCCCACTTCAATTGAAGGATGGATACTGTAATACAATGTGTATACCAACAATAAACATAGACCAATACAGATTATTTTCCTATTATTTGTAAGAAGAGGAAATGGTATCCATAAATTATATGAAGAGAATAAAAGCAAAATCACTGTCTAAAACTGCATGTTCCAAACATATATATCAAACATTTCTTCTTAGCTGTTTAAGGATTATTCCCATGATAATCAATTTCTGAAACTCTGGATTCAGTCTCTTCCTCCTTTTCTACTTCCTCTATTAGAAATGGAAAGAATCACTTTCCTATAATGAAAGTCAGGAAAACTAGATGTTAAACTTAACCTACATTCAATGAGTTACCATATCTAATGACTTTGATTACCTTAATGAATTTCACTATATTCCCTTCTACCATTATTCTTTGTTATTGCCATAATTCAGGCCTTTAGCATTTCTTATCCAAATTACTAAAGAGAATCTCTTTCCTTCAGACTTAATTGCACACAGTACTTTTTTTTTTTAATACAATACAAGTCATTATTTTGAAATGTCCCTATTACTTCTAAACAGGCAAATTGAAACTGCAAACTACTCAGCATGACTTCTTCAGCCTGATATTTCACTAGATCTCCCCACTTCTACCAAACTTATGTCATGCTAGTATTTTGTTCTTGACTCTTTAATTGGCTCCTAATATCCTTCTCCATGGTCTTTCCCAGGCCAGCTTCTACTAATGCTTTAAAAGATAACACAGATACTACTTCCTGCCTATGGAAAACCATTTGAAACCTCTCATCTACTCCCAATCAGAATTAGGTGAACTCCTCCTGCACTCTCATAACTATCTTTCTCTTTCCTTTTTTCTTTTTCTTTCTAGTAAGGCAGTGTTTTGATTGCTTTCTGAATGTCTAAGATATGCACTCCCTAAGTGCTGGGACCACATCTTTAATCTGTAAATCCCTAGTGCCTATCTTTCCTGCACCCCAGGATGCATGTGCTCCTTACCAACTTTTATTGAAAACAATGACCACACAAATAGACCACTGACTTAGGAATAACAAATCATAGTTGATAACAATTAAATATTACTGTATATATTGTAGTGTATATGGTTTACTGTAGTGAATGTATTGCAAATATGGCATGCAATTTAACACTGATTTGGAGAGTCCATCCCTTTTACAATCAGATGTAAACTAGAAGAGAATTTTCTATCCAAAGGGAGTAAAAACCTATCCCTAAAAATGAAAGAAATATGAAACTAAAAGTGAGAAATAAGAGGTAAACCCAAGTTACCCTGTCACTCCTCTGTGGAAAAATAAAAATCTACAATTTACTGATTTAGTAGGGTTTTCTTCAGTGATTCACAAACTGGGAGCATCCCTTCGAGCAGAAAGAGTTCCAAAGAGCTGTACAAGGCAAAAGCTTTGTACAGACCAAATTGAGCAGGAACAAGGAAGTTATAGAGGCATTTGCTGATTAATCAAAGCTGAATTACCTTCCTTATATGCAGCTACAGGAAGTCTTGGAGCTGGGTCAGGTAACATACTGAGCAGGCAAGTGCTGATTGGTTCACCTAGGCCTTCTTTTCTGGGAGAACTGAGCACAGAAAATTGACGTTCTCATTTGCTGACATGGGTTTCAGCATTAGTGACTTTATCTTGAGCCTAATGTGGTTGCTTTAACAGTTTGCTTTATACTTTACGTTATAAGAACTTTACCTTATAAGACTCTCTCCATCTTACTATCAATAGCTAAAATGTGTCTCAACCATTTAATGATTCTCTACAAGTTTATTAAAAAATATGGTTTTCTATGGCAAATAATATTAAAACCCCAGATGTTTCTTATTTTAATATATTATGATCATTCTATATACCATGAGTTCCATAGAATAATTTAACTTTTCTTTTCAGCTTCAGATTCTCCATATAGGAAACAAAACATTTTAATAAAGTTTCAAAGTAAATCTAAACTATTTCATACATTCTTTTCATTACATTATTTCTTTACAAACAGAGCTCCACTTAGGTTTTGTTTTTTTTTGTTGGTTTGTTTTTTCCTAATCCTTTAAGTAACCATATTCTTTAAATTTGTTCTCTAATTTCCTTTTGTATGCTTCCCACCATCTGTTGTGTGTCTCTTTCTCACTTAAGTATCATTGCTTTACATAGCTAGCTAGATATTCATTCAATTGAAGGTACTTCTTTAAATAAACATTTTTGCAGAACTCTTGTCAAAGGGAACAGCAGAGTGGAAGATTTAGAGCACATGGAGGACTAAATACTCTTGTTAATCCAATTTTCTTCAGAAAGGAGGAGCTTGAACCTCTCTGTGTATTTTTTCACTTTATCACTTATATGACACTTAACATGTTTTAAACACCTACAAATATTAAACTATTTGGTCTGTGCCAAGTCCTAATAGTATCAGTACTGATACTACTATTTCTACTTTTTTGAAAATTGAGGCAGATAAAGTTAGAGTAGCTTACCCAGTGTTTTAGAGGTGAGGATTTAAACATGACCAGTCTAACTCCAAATCTATACTCCTCATCATTCTGCTATGACACTTTCTTTGAAAACTGAATTCTCCATAAGGAAGTGAGATGTGTGGCTGGCTAGTCAGGAGTTACCCTCTCAGCCTTGGGCTTCATTTCCAAATGGTGGTCTCCAGCTAAGGCAACTAGGGTAGCACTGTTCCAGCTCCATTCTTCTTCCTTCAGGAAGAAGAGTTCTTTGTTACATAAAGGTTGGCAAGTCCCTTGTTCATCCTTTCTGATCCATGCATCTTCTTCCCTTAGTTTGAGTCTGAGGACAGGTCTGGGCTGGAGGTGGGAGGACGTTGGGTGGGGTATGACATGTCAGTTTAAGACTGGATAGGGGAGTGAGTTTTGGAATGCTTGACATGTTGCATTAGAATGATGAAGATGGGACTCCTGGGTGGTTAGGTCTGTTAAGCATCTGTCTTCAGCTCAGGTCATAATCCAGGGTCCTGGGATCCAGTCCTGCAAGGGCTCCTTGCTCAGCAGGGAGCCTCCTTCTCCCTCAGACTGCTGCTTCCCCCCACCCCCCTCTCCTCTCTCTCTGGCACATAAATAAATAAAATCTTTAGAATGATGAAGAATCGTCTAATCCAATTTGCCAACAGACTTCCCACTGAATCAAGGAGATGTTATTTTAGTTTGTGTGGCTAACTGGACTCAGGGGAGTAGAAAGAACCACCATTTGGGAATGATGCCAGATGTTGTTTGCAGCAAAGTAGAGAAGTAGACCCACTGTCACTTTTCAACATGTTTAGACAGGGAGCAGTGTATCTCAGTCACTTCCTTTTTGATGCTCGTTAAACCTACATGGATCTTTAAATATTTAGCTCATGATTCAAAAGAAGAAAGACAAAAAAATGATTGAATATGCTGATACATATTCAAACATAAATATATGCATAAATATTGCAATTAAATATAGTATTTTATATGTATTTTATATTTATAAAAATAATAGAGATAAGTTGGTATATAAAGGCATTAAATGATATTACAGAACATCAGAGCTTTATATATATATGTTATACACACACATATATTTATATACATATATACATGAATGTATATAGAATAGATATAAATAACATGTAAATAAAACATGTATATATTCATGTTGTATATTATATACATATATATTATATATAATATTTATATGTATATGTACATATATATGTATTTCAAAGTATATATACACACAGGGAAAAATACACATAGTTAAAATATTAGAAAGTAAATGAGTTGCTGCAGCTGAGGTTGAAGAGGTTGCTTCCTGTGTTCTCTTCAAGGATTTTGATGTATCCTTTTCTCACATTCAGGTCTTTCATCCATTTTGAGTTTATTTTTGTGTGTGGTATAAGGAGATGGTCCAGATTCATTCTTCTGCATGTGACCATTTGTTGAAGAGACGGTCTTTTTTTCCACTGGACTTTCTTTTCTGCTTTGTTGAAAATTAGTTGACCATATTGCTGAGGGACATTTTCTGGGCTCTCTATTCTGTTCCATTGATCTATGTGTCTGTTTTTGTGCCAGTACCATGCTGTCTTGATGATTGCAGCTTTGTAATAGAGCTTAAAATCTGGAATTGTGATGCCACCAGCTTTGCTTTTCTTTTTCAACAGTCCTCTAGCTATTCAGCGTCTTTTCTGGTTCCATACAAATTTTAGGATTATTTGTTCCATTTCTGTGAAAAACATCGATGGTAGTTTGATAGGGATTGCATTAAATATGTAGATCACTCTAGGTAACATAGACATTTTAACAATATTTGCTTTTCTATTCCATGAGCATGGGATGTTTTTCCATTTCTTTGTGTCTTCCTCAGTTTCTTGAGTATTCTGTAGTTTTCTGAGTAAAGATTCTTTGTCTCTTTGGTTTAATTTATTCCTAGGTATCTTATGGTTTTGGATACAATTGTAAATGGGATTGACTCCGTAATTTCTCTTTCTTCTGTCTTGTTACTGATGTGTAGAAGAGCAACTGATTTCTGTGTATTGATTTTATATCCTGCCACTAATTTAATGAATTCCTATATGAGTTCTAGCAGTTTTGGGGTGGAATCTTTTGGGTTTTCTACATAAAGTATCATATCATCTGCAGAGAGTGAGAGTGTGACTTCTTTGCCTATTCAGATGCCTCTTTGCTGCCTCCTGATGGTGCACGGGAGAAGAATGAGGCACAAACAAGTCAGCTGCAAGAGCAAGGGAGCAGGGGCGACAGTAGAAAAGACTCTCCCGGAACAACTCCTCAGTCTCATATTTATTAAAAAGTGAATAACAACCAGCAAAGAAGCTGGAGTAGATTACACATTGACCATGAGTCTTGGAGATACATAAGAAGAAAGGCAAAATATGTCCGGTTATGTAGTACATGACCTATAGTGAGCAAGCCCGAACAAAAGGATTGTCTGACTAACTGCTGGCGCTCTCTAGGAAAGGGGAGATAATGGAAAAATGAAGCAGGCAGCGTTCCACCCTGAGCGAGCCAGGCATCCCCTACTGCTCAGCTTAAACAGCGTATATTGTCCTCTGCAACAGAGGCCTATTGCCAGTATATGTTTTTCTTAAGGCTGCATATAAGCATGCTTGATAACTAGTATAATTTCTCATGGGCTATATTTTAAGCACTATGTTATTCTGAGGGACAGTTACACCTTTTATTTCTTTTTGTCGTCTGATTGCTGAGGCTAGGACTTCTAGTACCATGTTGAACAGCAGTGATGATAGAGGACATCCCTACTATGTTCCTGACCTTGGGGAAAAGCTCAGTTATTCCCCATTGAGAATGATTTTCACTGTGGGTTTTTCATAGGTGGCTTTGAAGAGATTGCAGTATATACCCACCATCCCTACATTGTGAAGAATTTTAATCAAGAAAGGATGTTGTACTTTGTCAAATTCTTTTTCTGCATCTATTGAAAGTATCATATGGTTCTTGTCCTTTCTTTGCTTAATGTGTTGTATCACATTGATTGATTTGTGGGTGTTAAATCAACCTTCAGGGAAATACAAATCAAAACCACAATGAGATACCACCTCACACTAGTTAGAATTGCTAAAATTAACAAGTCAGGAAACGACAGATGTTGGCAAGGATGTGGAGAAAGGGGACCCCTCCTACACTGCTGGTAAGAATGCAAGCTGGTGCAGCCACTCTGGAAAACAGAATGCAGTTTTCTCAAAAAGGTGAAAATAGAGCTACCCTATGACCCAGCAATTGCACTACTGGGTCTTACCCCAAATATACAAATGTAGTGATCTGAAAGGGCACGTGCACGCCAATGTTTATAGCAGCAATGTCCACAATAGCCAAACTGTGGAAAGAGCTAGATGTCCATCATGTCCATCAACAGATGAATGGATAAAGAAGATGTGTGTGTGTGTGTGTGTGTGTGTGTGTGTGTGTGTGTGTGATGGAATATTATGCAGCCATCAAAAAATGAAATCTTGCCATTTGCAATGACATGGATGGAACTAGAGGGTATTATGCTAAGCAGAAGAAGTCAATCAGAGAAAGACAATTATCATATGATCTTGCTGATATGTGAAATTTGAGGAACAAGGAAGAGGATCATGGGAGAAGAGAGGAAAAAATGAAATGGGATGAAATCAGAGAGACTTTTAGTCTCAGGAAACCTTAAGGGACTTTTAATCTTAGGAAACAAACTGAGGGTTGCTGGAGTGGAGGGGGTGAAAGGGATGGGGTAGCTGGGTGAGGGACATTGGGGAAATTATGTGCTGTGGTGAGCTCTGTGAATTGTGTAAGACTGTTGAATCACAGACCTGGACCCCTGAAACAAATAAATCATTATATGTTAATTTAAAAAAAAGAAGAGAAATGGTTATGTTAATGAGTTAGTGACTGGGAAGTTTTCCTTGACATGTATAAGAGGAGACAGCAAAATGCATATAAAGAATAAATGAATAAGAATGTGAGAGGAGAAAGACAAGCTTCTGAGATGATACATTACACAGAAGTCAATGAATAATGTACGATGAGAAAAGAGGAGTGAGGAAACCTAAACAATATAGGAGAAATCACAGAAAAAAAATTTTAATTAATGCAATGATAAAAAAATAAGATGAAGAAATAAGGAAAAATTCAAAGGAGTAGAATGATTATTGGGAGAGACACT
Source organism: Mustela lutreola (assembly GCF_030435805.1). Classification (NCBI taxonomy): domain Eukaryota; kingdom Metazoa; phylum Chordata; class Mammalia; order Carnivora; family Mustelidae; genus Mustela; species Mustela lutreola. The sequence continues at coordinate 125,886,663 of NC_081291.1, read as the reverse complement.
GATATTAAAAGTACTACATTTGAGACTACAACATAGTGTATAGAACTAAAGGTTTCAATTAATATTTATGAAGTAATGGTTGAATAAACTAGTTGACCAAATCCATACTATGTCTGATTAAATCCAGGTATATATACCAGGCTGAACTTTAACATAATGTTAATACTAACACTGTTTTCAGAAACGATTGGAGGCATTGGCAGGTTTGGAATTGAAGGCAAGTAAATCACACAAGTGGGTATGATGTAGAATAGGTAACTTGAATTTTGATCTTAAGTGACTAATTTATTAAACAAAAACTAAAACAAAAAACAGATGTGGAGGTTAATGACAATCATCATAAGTTGGCTTTAGTTTTGAAAGATTTAATAGTGGATATTTGGAGTGCCTTAATTTCTCCTTACTATACAACAATAGCTTCCCACATCTGGTCTTCAGGATTAAGCATTAATAAAACAAAACAACCCATTTGTATATTTTGGTGGGCAATTCAGGTGATTGCACATTAGAACACATTGTTACTAGGGGGCATTTTTCAGCTTAATTGTAATTTCTCAACATCTGTGCCTCCTAGTTGCTTATCTACACATTTCCTCTCTCCTGTTTCCCCTTGTTTGATTAGTCCTTCATTTACTGCTTCAATAATGGGAGTTGAAAGCACATTAAGCTGAGTGAAACTTATTAAATCTTTCCTTTATCTAATGTTTAGATTTAAGTACTTAAACATATCTGAAGAAAGGGGGGGATCTCTTCTAAGGGGATCCAGAATTAAATGCAGTAACAAAGGCAGTGATATTTTGTCCTTCATTTGATAGATGAAAGAAAGAATGGACTTAAGGAAAAGGAAATTCTGCCACTGAATATATATTTGAAACCACAGACTCAATGGCTTGAGGAGAAGATTTACTTAAGGGAATATAAACTGAATGAGGACACAGAAACTCTTATTGGAAAGAAATACAAAGTGCTCCAGAAACTAAATGAAAGGAAAGGAAGAAATAGTAGATGACATATATCTTGAGAAACACAGTGTCCCCTGCTTCTTTGTTTGTTCATAGTCTTCCACCTGACTGTAGAGAATCACAAGTATTCAAACCATCCAAAACCCCAGTAAAAGTAATCTCCTTATCTTACCAACACAGACATACCTGGGAGATATTCGGGGTTTAGTTCCAGATCACCATAATAAAGCAATATCATTATAAAGCAAGTCAAATGAATTTTTTGGTTTTCTAGTACACATTAAAGTTGTGTTTATACTATACTATAGTCTATTGAATGTGCAATAACATTATGTCTAAAAATATACATACCTTAATTAAAAAATACTGCTAAAATGCTAACCATTATATAAGCTTTTGACAAGTCATAATCTTTTTGCCTCATTGTTACTTGGTGCTGACTGATCAGGGTGGTGGTGATTGCTAAAGTTTGGGGTGGCTGTGAGAATGTCTTAAAATAGAACATCTGTAAACTTTGTCACATTGGTTGACTCTTCATGAACAATTTCTTTTTTTTTTATTTTTTTTTACGATTCAGTTACTTATTATAGAGAGAAAGGAGGGGCAGGGGGAGAGGGATACAATCTCAAGCAAACTCTGTGATGAGCACGGAGCCCCACATAGGACTAGATTTCACAACCCTGAGATCTTGATACAAGCTTAAATCAAGAGTTGGATGCTTAGCCCACTGACATACCCTGGTGCCCCACACAATTTCTTGACAACATTCAATACTGTTCTAGATCTTTGAAAAAAAAAATACTGCTCTATATCTTTTGACCCACTGTAAAAATTCTCTCAAAACTAGAGTCAGTCTTCTTAAAACTTACACTGTTTTATCAACTGAGTTTATATAATACTCTAAATCCTTTGTTGTCATTTCTACAGTCTTTGCAACAGCTTCACCAAGAGTAGTTTCCATCTTAAGAAACCACTATCTCTTCTCATCCATAGGAAGCAACTCCTTAGCCATTCAAATTTTATTCTGAGACTAGAGTAATTAACACATCTTCAGCCTTCACTTCTAATTCTAGGTCTCTTGGTATTTCTACCACATCTGCAGTTACTCTCTCCACTGAAATCTTGAATCTCTTGAAGTCATTTGTGAGGATTGGAATCCACTTCTTCCAAACTCCTAATAATGCTGGTATTTTTACCTCTTCCCATGAATCACTAATGTTTTCAATGACATCTAGAATAGAGAATTTTTTCCAGAAGGTTTTTAACTAACTTTGCTCAGAGGGATCACTATCCATGGCAACTATAGCTTCATGAAATATATTTCTTCTTCTTTTTTTTTTTTTCTAAAAATACTTTATTTATTTGAGAGAGAGAGAGCATGAGAGGGGTGAGGGGCAGAGGGAGAAGCCAACTCCCTGCTGAGCAGAGGGTGATGTGGGACTTGATCCTGGGGCTCCAGGATCATGACCTGAGCCAAAGGCAGTTGCTTAACCAACTGAGCCACCCAGGTGTCCAAAATATATTTCTTAAGTAAGACTTGAAAGTCAAAATTAATCTTTGATCCATGGATTGCAGAATTGGTGTTGTTAGCAGGATGAAAGCGATATTAATCTCATTGTTTATCTCCATCGGAGCTCTTAGGTGACCAGGCATATTTTCAATAAGCAGTAATGTTTTGAAAGGAACCTTTTTTTTTCTCCTCCCCAGAGCAATATGTCTCAACTGTGGACTTAAAATTTTTGGTACACCACATTTATAAATATATGTATTGTCATCCAGGCTTTGTTGTTATGTTTATAGAGCACAAGCAGAGTAGATTTAGCAAAATTCTTAAGGGCCCTAGGATTTCTGGAATGGTCAATGAGCACTGAGTTCAACTGAAAATTACCTGCTGCATTAGTTCTCAACAGGAGAATCAACCTGTCCTTTGAAGTCTGGCATTGACTTCTCTCTAGCTATGAAAGTCCTGCTTGGTATCTTTTTCCAAAAGAAGACTGTTTTGCCTACATTGAAATCTGTTGTTTAGTGTAGCTACTTTCATTACTGATCTGAGCTAGATCTTCTGGATAACTTGCTGCAATTTCATGACATCAGCACCTGCTGCTTCACCTTGCACTTTTATGGTATAAAGATTTTATACCATAAAGATAGCTTCTTTCCCCATGAATCAACCTCTGCTAGCATCAAACTTTTCTCCTGCAGCTTTTCACCTCTCTGTCTTCATATAATTGAAGATACTGAAGGTCTTCTCTGGATTAAGCTTTGGCTTATAAGGGATGTTATGGCTGGTTTGATCGTCTATCCATACCAGTCAAATTTTCTCTGTATCAGCAGTAAGGCTGTTTCACTTATAATTTGTGTGTTCATTAGGGTAGCACCTTTGATTTCCTTCAGGAACTTTTCTTTTTGGATTCACAACCTGACTGTTTGACCCAATGGTCCCACTTTCACCCTATCTCAGCTTTCTAAATGCCTTCCTCAATAAGCTTAATCATTTCTAGCTTCCCATTTGACCTGAGAGAAAAGTGACTTTTTCTTTCACTTGAACACTTAGAAATCATTGTAAAGAGTTATTAATTGGCTTAGTTTCAATGTTGTGCCTCAGAAAATGGGGTTGAGGAGAGGAAAAGAGACAGGGGAACAGATTAGTCAGTGGAACATTTATAAATTAAGTTCACTATCCTATGTACGTGCATTTTGTGGTATCCCAAACAATTAAAATAGTAACATCAAAGATCATTGATCATCATAATAAATATAATAATAATGAACAAGTTTGAAATATTATGAGATATACCAATATGTGACGCAGAGACGTGAAGGGAGCAAATGCTGTTGGGAAAATGGCATTTGAGAGATTTGCTCAAGAAATGTAAAAAAATGCAGTATCTGCAAAGCACAATCATGCGAAGCACAATATAACAAGATATGCCTGTACTTCTTTCTGTACCAATCTTTGTATATTCTTGGTATTACCCTGTTTGCCTTTTGATGCCTTGTTTCACCAAGTTGGCTCTGTTAATCTTTTAAATGTCTAAGTGGAAAAATCATCTGTTCTGTCTAAACCTGTCTGTTTTGCTGGCACCCATGCCATTGGATTTGCTAGGTACAGGGCAGGAAGTTTTTTTTTTTTTTTTTTTTTTTCTTCTGTTTTAGGCTAATTGGCTGGAGTTCTGCTAATTAGGGAATTAGGGTAACAAAAGACAGATTAACAAGAGAAAAACAAGTTTATTAATACTTGCATCATGTATAGAAGTTGGGAGTACTCAGGGATGAGTAACTCAAAGGGTTGGTTCGAACTTGGGCTTATATAGCATCCTAACAAAAGAATAGTAATTTTATAGAGATGTAACAAGACAAAGGAAAAGGATTTTGGCTTTGGGGGGCAGCAAATTGTGCGAATGCAAATATATGGGGACATTAATTGTAGATAAGGGCTAGCTTTAGCAAGGTTTATTATGTAGACTCCTCCAGTGCTGTCTGTGGGCTAAGTTCCTAGACTTGTCTCCAATGATTAATTTCCATCCTTGACAATAAGAGAGGGGAGGGAGGGAAGTTTTACAAATTTATGCCTGGTTTTAGTCAAATAGGAGGAGATGCAAGAGCTTTTCTTATATCTGCTTCTCAATTACTTTCAGCTCAAAGTGGTCCTTATGCCAAAATGTCATATTTGGGGTGGCATATTCTGCCAGGCATCTGAAAGTTTAAGCATGGTAACAGGCACAAGCTTTCATCTTGACTTCTTTGTGTGTGCTTTGTTATGTATTTTCATTCAAAACATGAATAGCCCCTAAATTTTTGTTTTGTTTTGTTTTTTCTGCCTTAGGCAGCCACCAATACCCCTGTCGTTGACATTAGTTGGTCAGTCAGTATGTGGTTAAATGAATCAACTTTGTTATAAAGTAGAATGCCAAGAGCCAACCTTAGTGACTTGGCTGAAACAGATGAATATAATGATTTTGTTTCACCCCTTGAAGAGGCAGCTTGTATTACATTCTCCCAATAATGCATTTTCCCACTAGGCACGCAATTCTCCATACTGTTGAATTTAGATAGGGAACTCAATTTTGATAGAGAGGAAATAATGCTATGGAAATTGGGGAAGTGTTTTAATGTCAGAACTAGTTTAATAGATCATATTATTTAAGAAAAACTATGAATCACTTTTGCCTATAGAGTAAATTTTTTATTCTTTGAGAATTATAAGGATCAGGCCTGGCATAGATGGAACTAGCTAGGTTGTATTTAAGAGTGTTTTGCTCTGTCAGTTGTAGACAACCTATATTGTTTTAAAAATTTTTAATCTGTTACATTTTCAGTGGCTACAATATTATTTACAAAGGGATTTCTGACATTAAAAAGCAAAAGCTTTGTTTAATTGAAGAAGAGGGCTTTATTTTGTTGAATGTTTGATCTCTTTTCTTTGCTTTTAATGGGTCTTAAATAGAGGGTATAGTAGGGAACAGAACATCAAAGGAAACATGTTTCTTCTTAAATCAACGTAAAATGGTAAAAAGACCAAAAAAGATGGGTTTCTGCCTTTTCAAGATAGTACACATAAATGTACTGCATTTATTCAGTGACTATAAAAGACACTGCTGAAGATAAAAGCAGTGGGAAAAAGTTAATTCAATACAGAGAGTCTGGAAGTGATGCTATATTCTTTCTACCCAATTACTACCAAACTAGTCAGGGAGAAGTTTATTTCTTAAAAGAGCAGAAGGCAGAAGTAGTATATGGTTATAGGTTTCACAAACATTCTTGAAAAAGACAAAATTTTTTCATGAAAATGTCTACTTGTCTCTTATACAATGAAGAATAGGAGTGCTTTGGTAGAAACTTCTATAACTTCAGAAGATCAAGCAAGAAAAAATTATTGATATTTTGTGCATATCATTATATGATATAATGATATAACAAGACAGTAGATTAAGTGCATCCAAGCATACATTAAATAAAATGTACTGCCAGTTTTCAGTGACATGTTACTGAGAATATACACCAGTTATTTGGTTATACATACTTTGTGGATATCTATGGATAGCACAAGGTCCTCATAAGCGATGGTAATGAATGTTTGTTCCATAGAACCGAAGCAAACTTTTTTGCTTTTTTTTAAAGGTCTTGAGTATCTATAAATATGCACGTGGGCACCTTTCTCACTACTTATTTTTTTCCTGAATCATTTTTGCTAGACCTGTAATAGATGATAAGATTATAGAAACTAACAAGGCAGGCCCTCTTTTCTGCAAGCTCAGTATGTACTTGGTAGGAAAGTCAGGAAAACTTCTACAGTACCATGTGAAAAATATAATTATAGAGTCTTAGGCTGTGTGCTATCATAAAGTATATACTCATTGGCTGGGGCAAGTTCACTTGTGCAGTTGTTGATCTATCCTCTTGTCAAATTTAGCATTTACCCTGAATCTTACTTTCTTTCTCTTTCTTGACTTCTTTCCTCCCTTCAACAAAATATTACTGTTGCATTAAAACAAGTTTCCAGCTTCATGCTTGGTCATGTGAAATGGTTAACCCAGCATTACATTTCTTCTTCTTGACCTCCTTTAGAAACAAGGTTAACCTGAAGTGTGCTATGAGACACGAGGTAGATGAATCTCTGATTACCAGTGGTGGTGGGAGAAAGATTCTGATTCTGCTGCCCCATCTGGCCATGTTTACAAAGTGCACAAAACTAGCACAAAGAGTCAGGGGTGGGAGAAGGGGGAGATGGAAGTCAAGAATGATCGATTAGGATTACTTGGAATAAGGGGAGGTTTTAAGTCTGAGCAGTCAGTCTCTAGAGTGTGTGGAGTGGTGTGATCAATTTCAATTTAGTGATTTTATAAACCTTCAATTTAGTGATTTTATAAACCTTTAACTATTAACTTCCTGTTTGGTAGCATTTTTTTCTTATTTTTCAAGAGCCTGTTGTGGAAGCAGTTAATTAAGTAATGAAGATTTAATAGAAAATTTAGCACTGACTTGCCATTTTCCAAATGTTTATTTAAAGAATGATCATGTAACTTGCACATGCTTGTCAGCATGTACCATCTACTGTGGAGCTTTAGTGAGATGAGAATCTTATGAAATGCCCAGAACACAGATCTGTCAGATTAAGTCATAGCTCTTCTAAATTAAGGTACTCATTATCAATTCCAACTGCTGTGTGTATGTGTGTTCCTATAAAAAGTGAAGCGATAGCTTCTAACTGTTGAGTTATTTACCTTCAAGAGTTAAGTGAGGAGCAGTGCCATTTTGATACCTCTGGTATCTGAGATTTCAAGAGAAAGGTAGTTAATTCCAATAATAGTTCTCTTTTTGCACTCAGCTTATAAAGTTGCAATCAATTCTTGGAGGTTATGTCTGGCCAAGTTGAAACCTTAGACTTTGTAAATGCCATTGCTTATTCAGTTAAAATGTTCAACATTCATGAGAAATTTTTGTTGTCATAATATTATGACTATAAATTTTGGTGACAAATAGCATCATAGTGAAAACAATGTTCACGTAAAATAACTACATGAATTGGTACAGAATTGTATATATGTCTTTGCATGTCCATTGGAAATGTAAAGGTAATTACCAGGAAATAGAAGAGTAGAATTTACAGATTAATAAGGGAAGGAGAAGGTGGCCATCAAAGGAATGGGATAGTACTTCCAAATTTACTGTTTAACAATTGTATAAACTCTACACCCATCAGAATATCAATAATATATATAAAGAGAATACAACTGGACAATATCTGTTGTGGGAGATTTTATTTAAAATATGTAGAGTCTTACCATCCTTGAATATTTAAAAAATATGTTTGTAAGGCAGTTACAAAATCAGTCATGTATTTGGCCACTAAAGATATCTTGCTTTTTTTTTCAAAGAGGTATTTTATCCAAATATAGTATATTGATATTTCACTGCTATCCAATCATAAAATGTTCAGTCACCTAAAACATTATAAATAAATATTAAAAATTGAATCTCCCCCAAATATATACATTTTTTTAAAAAAATTATTTATTTATTTGACAGACAGAGATCACAAGTAGGCAGAGAGGCAGGCAGAGAGAGGAGGAAGCAGGCTCCCTGTTGAGCAGAGAGCCCGATGCAGGACTCAATCCCAGGACCCTGGGATCATGACCTGAGCTGAAGGCAGAGGCTTTAACCCACTGAGCCACCCAGGTGCCCCAAATCTATACTTTTAAAATAAGATTTTATTCAAATGAAAAACAGACACTAAAATTATGTTATCTAGAAGAAAATAAGAGAGAAATTATTAATTATCAAAACCTATAGATAGGGCGCCTGGGTGACTCAGTTGATTAAGCATCTGCCTTCGGCTCAGGTCATGATCCCAGGGTCCTAGAATGAGTCCCACATTGGGCTCCTGCTTAGTGGGAAGTCTGCTTCATGCTCTCCCTCTGCTGCTTGCACTCTGTCTCTGTCAAATAAATAAATACACTTTAAAAAAAAAAAACCTATAGATAAAAGAAAAAGTTTAAGTCATGAGAGAATCAATCTCAAATTCTTCTATTGTTTCTTTTAAAAGATTTATTTATTTATTTGAGAGAGTAGAGAGAGCATGTGTGTGTGAGTGAGTGGAAGGAGGTGCAGAGAGAGAGAGAGAGAGAATCCTCAGGCACACTCCCCACTGAGCCCTGAGTCAATCACGGCTTGATTACAGGACCCTGAAATCATGACCTGAGTGAAAAATCAAGAGTCTGCTACTTTACTGACTAAGCCACCCAGGTGCCCCTCAAGTCCTTTTATTATTAAAGAAGAAAAAATATAAGATAAATAGGTAGAAAATGAGCAGAAGATAAATAGAAGAATCCAATCATCCTACATAATTAAAAAATAAATATCAAAATAAAATACAGTTAGCTAGGCAGAGGAATTAATAAAGAAAAAATAAAATGAATGAAATAGGAAAAAATCATCTATACATATCTACATTCAAATGCTGATTCTTTGAAAAAAATCAATAAATTATATTGAACTCAGAAAGCCAACTTAAGAAAAATGAAAAAGCTGAGGAAGATAAAATGATATATATGAAAGGAACAATAACCACAGATACAGGAAAGACTAAAATATAAATGATAACAAAATATAAGACAACAAATATAAAACTTAGAGACATCATGATTTTTTATCAAAATAAAAATTATCAAGGACCAAAAATTTTGATCAGTGTAATTGTCTAAAAACAATTGGATATGTGTTTAAAGACCTTCCACAAAAAAGTCCCCAACCAGATACTTTCATAGCTGAATTAGATCAAACATTTGAAGAAGTGGTAATTTCAATGTTGTTTAAATTATTGCAGGCCATAGTAAAGCTTTAAAAATTTTTCCCATAGGGGCACCTGGGTGGCTCAGTGGGTTAAGCTGCTGCCTTCGGCTCAGGTCATGATCTCAGGGTCCTGGGATCGAGTCCCGCATCGGGCTCTCTGCTCAGCAGGGAGCCTGCTTCCTCCTCTCTCTGCCTGCCTCTCCAACTACTTGTGATTTCTCTCTGTCAAATAAATAAATAAAATCTTAAAAAAAAAAAAATTTTTCCCATCAATTTTTATGAATCCAACATATAATGCAAATATCTGATAAACAGTACAAAAAGTAAAACTGTCTTCATTTATGGGAAGATTTAATAACAGATACACATTTTTCTAAAATTGGTATCTAAATTTAATACAGCTCTAGTTAGAGCTAAGAGGATATTTTATTAATTGAAAAAAATTCTTAAACTTTATGTAGAAATATAAATACCTGAACAAGCCAAAGAAATTATAAGAAAGGATAATAATGTTGGAGGTTTGCCTTACAGGTGAACAGTCTAAAAATGACATTAAAATATGTTTCTGATAAAAATAGCATATCAGTAGTTTAAAAAACATCATGGAACAGAATAAAAAATGCAGTAAAGGGTGATGTTAAGGATTCTTTTTCTACAGTTAAGTATATATTTCAGTTTAGTACTAATAGAGAAATTTGATAATAAATAGCTTTGTAAAACTAACAAGTATTCCCAACGTAAATTTAACTTAATTTTAACTTAAACCATATAAAATTAATTTCCAGAAAGAATAACACACTTACATGTAAAATGTAAAAAATAATTATTAGAAAAATCTTAGAAAAAATCAAACATTCTTAATTTTGGAAATATAAGGAAAAGGGTCTCAACCTCTGAGGGAAACCCGGAAACTAGAAAAGAAGTGGTAACACAATTTTATAAATATAGCAAAATATATTAAAATTGTCATATATATAGTAAAGATATTAAACATTATAATACTGATGACAGATATATGGCAGATATCCATAATATATAGAGAGCCATTTAAAATTTTTGAGATAAAGCCAAATAAACAAACAAAAGTTAACTAAAGATTGAGTAGAGCATTCACAGAAGAGCAAACTTTAATGGACAAATAAATGTGAAAAGATAACTACTCAAACTCTGTAGTTGTCAGGAAAATGCATGGATAAATACATACTCAGCAATCCCACTTCTGGAAATGTGTGTAAAATAAAATTGCTAGGACATAAAAAAACACATGTACAGGATATTAATTTTATATGGGTAAAAAACTAAAAATGAAGTTAATGAGTTTTAGTAGAAAAAAATCATATACCATAAAGCCTAAAATATTAGTTTTGTGGTCAATAAAAAAATAACATTTTAGAAACATTTCAGATGACTAAGAGGGATTTTCAGAGATGAAATTGAGTATGATAAGCAAGATACAGAAAAATATGTACATTTTGATCTCACCTCTTTTGTCATAAAAACAGTTTATACTTAGGTTTATGCATGTATATATGTATGTGTGTTTATGTGTGTGTTCTAGGAGAAAATATTGGAGAATACATAATATAAATTTATGTAGTTGTATATTCATATTATATATGAAGAATACATAGGTTAACATGGAATATAGTGTAATATGATATGAGTGGACAGGAGGAAATCAAAATAAGCTAAAGGGAAAAAAGAAAGGGAAAAGAGAAAAAGAAAAAAGTCTCCTTAAAATGTTATGAGATGATCAATTTTACATGATCATATATGTATATAAAATTAATAAAACTTAAAAAATTACCCATAGGCCCGTGATTCCTAATCCAGGGTTCTATTATGCCATATGGTCTATATCATTTTAAAAAATCTTAAATTTCCAAATTTTGAAATACTGAAAACTTTCCTTTGCAACTTATCTACCTTTAATATCACCCTGATTTTAGAGGCTGAACAGGATTTCTTTATTTATTGGCATTTTCCATATTTACCATACTGGGTACTATTTTACTAAGACCTAATGCTTTCCATGTTAAAAATTTTATTCACAAGAAATGAAATCTAAACTTTTAAACAAAAAGACCCATTTCCTCTGAGCATCCTTAATATTCTAACCAGGATAGAAATCCCTTATTTAGGCCAAAGGATTAAAAGTTTGAAAGCAATTTGTTTTAGTAAAGCTGAGGTAAAGGGAAATGCTTCAACATAAAGTGATACACATTTTAATTTAATCTATTAAAACTGCCTAGGAAAAACACAAAATAAACAAGGATACTGCAGAGTCTTTATTGTGTTTTATGTACATGCTCAAAAATGCTCTCAAGGAACAAGAATTGGAATAATAGGCAGAATTTGAACAGTGCAAGATTGAGAGGATGGCCATCCAGATGAATGTAATAAAAGACATCCAAGGAGAAGTAGCTCAGTGATTATTATCATTATTTTTTAAAGACTCTACCTATTTATTTGATAGACAGAGATCACAAGTAGGCAGAGAGGCAGGCAGAGAGAGAGAGAGGGAGAAGGAGATGACCTACCAAACAGAGAGCCTGATGTGGGGCTCGATCCCAGGACCCTGGGATCATGACCTGAGCCAAAAGCAGAGGCTTTAACCACTGACCCAGAGGCTTTAACCCAGGCACCCCACTCAGTGATTATTTTTGATCTAGGTTTGACACTGCCTATGAGACCTAATATATTCTATATAGAGATAGTCTATTTGCCTTACTTTTAGAAACATGCCTTCTATTTTATACTAAAATAATTTGTATTTAAAACATTTGAATACTACTTTAATTGTAAAATAATGTGTGTCGTTTCTATAGATCTTCACTCGTATTATTATCTATATCATATCATGACACGCATTCCCTGAAATAAGAGTATCATTAAAAAGTATCATTAAAAGCAGATCAAGAACATACTGCCTCATGTTCTCTGGTGCCAAGCAAACTCAGTGCGTTTAAATATCTAGGAATCACTTGATTAACAAACAGACACCAAAAAGTAGGTTTGGGGTTTTGTCTGATAGGTAATAAGAATGATTGTAGGTAGTTGTTAAGGAAGTTATGTCACCAAAACAAAATGTCTACTTTCCATGTCCAGAGCCTTTCCTCAATGTGTAAAGATTATAGGGATCAAATCATATTAGAGCTAGTGCTATCTATGACTCAACAATTAGATGTTCACAAGATAATTAATATATCATAATCAATTTGTTAATTGATATATCATAATGAAATGAATATCTAAACCTATTGAAGACAAGGAGACCTACGCATGAGCTGGAGAACAATCTAGATGGGTACTGTGTATTTATGTAGTGTAGCAGGTATGGGAGACAGTGTGATGGATTGTCCAATGGATGAGAACTGAATGGTCACTGGGCTAAATCTTTTATAGGGGTTATGATATTTAATTAATACAATTTAATAACCTATATACTATCATTATTTCCATTTTCCAGTGAAACAACTGAGACCCAAAGAGCTTTAATAAGGGCTCAAGGTCCTTCAGTTAGTAAATGGCAGAATAAAGATTTGGCACATTTTGTTTCCAGAACCATAGTTTTAATTCCCATTAGTGCATTCCCCCTTTTCATATGAACTGTGATATCCCATTTACGACTCTATACCTACGGATTGTAAGAGGGAATTCTCAAGGTTAAATCAAATTTCAGTGTTCCAAAATGGTTTATAAGAGTATGGGAAGAAATTGTGTGAAAATGTGAAAATAAAACTCAATTATCATATTTTAAAAGATATATGTATATTCAATATGAACTGACATGCCTATTTTATACAAATAACAGAAATTATCTTTCAAAGCAAACATCAAGACGTTTTGGGAAGAAATATGGCATTACTTTTACATATAGAGGTTATGTTTAGTATTTTGTCATATATCTGACAGTATTTTTTGCCTAATCTGTGTATTGAATTTATAATATATGCAAAAAGCATGAGAAATTAAATGCATTTCTTGGAGACCAGTCATTGCCACTGTGTTGGCTTTCATAGCAGAGCTAGAAATTGTTCTCTGTCTTTCAGATGAAACATTCCTTTAGTAAAGGATGGCTTCCTGACAGTTATTTATCTTGAAAAGCTATAAACCTTTGGATTAATTGCATGTTTTGTACAAATGTCAGTTACTGATTTAGTTTTGATGGATCTATTCATGTCCTGTCGGAGCTTTAGGTGAGTGAAGGTATTGCTTATCATCAGTCTTCTTTGGCTGACCTCTGAAAAGTAAAAACCAGATGTCATGAGAAAATCATTTTTTTCTTATAGAGCCTTCAAGAGACAACAAACATATTCTTCTTCTGTTTGATAGAACTATGAAGGTAGTATACATATTAAGAATGAAATCTGAGCTAGTTTTGCTTATTCTTATTAAACATTTAAGTTTAACCATGTAGATCTCAAAATGTAATTAATAAGGATATGATTTCATTTGCACACATTCCTTGTTGACTTGAGATCTAACAATTAGGACCCGCAGTTCAGCAGTGTAGACATTCTTGTGCATTAAGTTGGATCCTTATGCAAAATGTTTGGTTTTGTTGTGCTGATCACTTCACAGTGCACAAATATGCAATGTATTTCTGTCAATTTTGGGGTTTACTAATTCTTCACATGTTTTTGCTACTTTAGATAATACAAATTGCATTCCTATGTATGAGCTGATGCAGTGACTGTGGTTCTCCTCTAGCCAAAGTTACTTTACATCCATGAGCAGTCAAATTCCTACACATTCTCTGAGATTAGTCACTGTTAAGGGAGGAAGATGTGAGAATCTCTATCTCAACCTTTCTGAACCTGAACTTCTTCCTTTTTAATGTTTCAGTACAAATATATTTCAGGATTTTTGAGCATATTGATAAGTCATCATTATTATTGGTGGTAGAATTCATCAATAATCAGAGAAGTACTGCCAGGAAAACATTGGGTTTTTTCCCATGTTAATATTATTTCTCTTTTCCTCTAAAAAGATGCCAATTCTTGAATCACAGTTCTGGTACATCACTTGGGCCTTCCTCTCCTAGGACTTTGCCTTACACCCTTAACTCTTCCCTGCTCAGGGACTAACAACCTACCTCAGGAGTATAAACCGGTGCAGGAGTCTTGTCACCTACCATCTATTTACCTGGCAATTGACTGCTTCCCTGGATTTCTGCTCATTGTACAATAATAGGTGTCATATCACCAGGCTTTGACCAGCTCTCACACCCATTCTATGGCTCCTTTAATGTCCTTTTGAGAATCTTGGCCTCAGGAATTCTCCATAATGCCCCCACTCACTGTGTCAAAAGTCATTTTAGTTGATGAGCTCATTCATTCTTGGGGTGATATGGTTGTCTCCATACTCCTAATTCATCAGTTCAGTGCTTGGTTTCTTGCCAGAGAGGCTAGTCCACATTTATTCCACTAATTTTTTTTTAAATTTTATTTATTTATTTGACAGAGAGAGATAGTAAGAGAGGGAACACAAGCAGAGGGAGTGGGAGAGGGAGAAGCAGGCTTTTTGCTGAGCTGGGAGCCTAATGTGGGGCTCAATCCCAGGACACTGGGATCATGACCTGAGCTGAAGGCAGACACTTGATGACTGAGTCACCCAGGTGCCCTTCACTAAAATTTTTAAAAGAGCCTACCTATTTAGGGCCATATCCCTCTTAAAATTAAAATAATTATTTTGCATACAACACGAAGTAAAACTGTAAGAACAGTTTTAGTCAGACAGGTTGGGTGGTAAGAAACAATAATCCTGAAGAAAAATGTAGGACTAAGTGTAATTATTTCTAAATAGAATGATTTCTGGGGCGCCTGGGTGGCTCAGTGGGTTAAGTCGCTCCCTTCGGCTCAGGTCATGATCTCAGGGTCCTGGGATCGAGTCCCACATCGGGCTCTCTGCTCAGCAGGGGGCCCGCTTCCCTTCCTCTCTCTGTGATCTCTTCCCTTCCTCTCTCCTACTGTCATCTCTCTCTGTCAAATAAATAAATAAAATCTTAAAAAAAAAAACCTTTAAATAGAATGATTTCTTTTCCATTAATTTCTATGACATGATAACATGTCAGTAGATCCTTAATGGATGAATAATTTTAGTGTCAATTTGTAATCATCCTTTCCAAAGATAACTTAAATGCATTTTGTAGCCTGCCAATAATCTGTCACAAGTGTACTCCTTGGCTTCTTACTTGATTTGTATTTTTTTTTTACTTTTAGTATGATAAAAAATAGTATAAATGCAGTCATATGAAAAAAGATGACCAATTCTGAATATTACATAACTTGATTTCCCATTCTCTCATTTCTTCATATATACCAGCATCATTGATATTAAAACAAAATTCAGTATTGCTGTGGTCATTTTCTTTAGCATAATCATGGGTTCCATTAGTTTTTAGGAAAGAAGCTGAATTGTCTCGGGCTTAATGAGGCCTCAAGAGAATATAAAAATACTGTTTACTTAAAAATAGATGCAAATAGTTGCAACAGATGTATGGAATAACTGCAGTTCTTAGAACAGTTACCTTTTTAAGATATGTACTGTGAGGGAGAAGGCCAAAAAACTAAAGAGCCTACTTGGGCCAAGTAGATAATGTAAAATAAAGTGAGTAAGTGCTAGAGTATTGGGGATTGAGGTCTGCAGTGAACTGTAGAACTCACCCCCTTGAAAAATAGCTGAGCATTCCCCCATCCCCGAGGGCTATTGAGAAGCAAGAATTCCAGACTGGTAATGTCAAATCTTCAAATTTAAAAATAATAGAGAAAAGAAAGAGGTAAAAGGGCAACCAGGAATTTTGGATTTTTTTAAACTCCCAATTTTAAATTTTAGTGAAACATAAGATACGGGAACACCAAATTCGGTTTCAGGGAACAAGCTTTCAACTTCTGAAACATATCTGAAACATTGATTCACACATGCTTTAGGTGTTTTGTGTATTATTGTTTTCATATTCTGTCTACCATACAATTGAATTCAGAGAAAAATCAGAATAATTTTGTTCATTTATTTCTGGCTATATATGTGCTAAGTACAGCCTAGGTAGTCACATATACACAAAACCTACAGAGGAAGGTGTAGAAGAATATTTTAAAAAGGGCAGTAGAGTTCTTCGTGAGAAATACTGAGAAAAGCTTGCCCAGCAACAGCATGTACTCATTTCTAGTTTGCAGTCCTCGCAGAAGCTTTGGTTTTCCAAAAATAACAAGCAGAAGTAGCAACTCTGCTTTGCACTACTTTCTTGCTTAAGACTCAAATGTTTTTGTTCTGTTAATTTCACATGGACCAAAAATTAGCTCAAGTATTCCCAAACAGCATTATTTAATTTGGAAATACATGCATGTATTTTTAAAGACTCTAAAAATAGACTCTGGCCATCCATAAAAAATAATACTAAAGGTGCCAATTTACAGAAGTTGCTTGGTTGGTGCTTATCGCTCCCAGTTAGCTTAACAGAGTTCAGTGTAATTATGTAACATTCTTATGGCTGTAAAAAGAGTAGTGGCCAACTATAAGAAAAATCAGAGCCCCAATTTTAACTATATACCAACTTCTACACTATGTGGCCTTGAGCAACTGTAAGCCTATATGAAAATAAGCCTGTGCCAGTATTTCCAAGAATTAAAGGATTTAGTCTGTAGTGGATGCTAAAGAACTAGTTCATTTCCCCTATGTTTTCCTTCAGTTTTTCTCTGGATTTTTGTCTTCATTGGAGTTTTTATTTGTTAGAAATTCCAAATGTATTGGCTAATGAAAGAAGTATCTTAGTTTGTTTATATAGAAGCCATAGAAATGGTAGTGACTAAGAACAGGGCAGAGGAACATGGATGGGTAATGTTTATGTTAGTTCGACTGCATTTAACAAATAGCCTCACCAAATTTCTGAAAATTATAATTTGTTGGCTAAGTTTTTAGGGTAAAATGAAGCATTCTTTTTAGTTATTTTATATATTACATAATTCAATTATTATATAATATTTTCATATTATGTAAGTGTCCCATAGTAGATGAATTAAAGGAGAAATACCCAAAATGTGTATCAGAGAGTTTATAATTTTTTTCCTTTTGTGTATTTATTTGCTATTGCATTCATTTTCTTATTCGTATTATTTTCTTCTTTTAAATTTTATTCTGTTATGGTTCTAATTGGTTGAAATTGAAGCTAAATCATTGGTTTTTTGCCTTTTTATATATTTGTTAAAAGCAATTCGTTTCTCTCCAAACACTGCATAGCTGCTCACTGTAAGTACTGCTATGTCACATTTTCATTATCATTCATTTAAAAATATTTTCTATTTCTATTTCATCTTTGATTTACTGATTATTTAGAAGGATTATATAATGTCCAAGCTACTGGGATTTTTTTTTTTTTAAGATTTTATTATTTGACAGAGAGAGACACGGCGAGAGAGGGAACACGGCGAGAGAGGGGGAGTGGGAGAGGGAGAAGCAGGCTTCCCATGAAACAGTGAGCTTGATAGGGGGCTTGATCCCAGGACGCTGGGATCATGACCAGAGCAGAAGGCTGACGCTTAACGACTGAGCCAGGGGTGTGCCCCCTACTGGGATTTTCTACTCATATTTTTGTTACTGGTTTCTATCCTAATTCACTGCGTTCAAAGCGTATAGTCTGTATGATTTTAGTGTTTTGTACTTTTTTGAATCTTGCTTGGTAAATGTTCCATGAACACTTACTTAGTTTGGGGGTATAGTTTCCCTTATATGTTAATAGATTCGTTTTCAAAATTATATTATTCAAGTCGTCTATTCCCTGACTTTTCCTTTTCTGCTTATTCTGTCAGGTACTGAGAGGTTCATTAAAATTTACAACTATGATTGCAAATTTGCATATTTCCTTGCTCTTTCAAATTTTGCTTTGTAAATTTTATTTTATTTTATTTTGGGAGGGAGGGGCAGAGGGGGAGAGAGAGAGAGAACATGCTTAGCACAGAGCCCAAGGAGGGGCTTGATCTCAACCCCGAGATCACAACCCCAGCCAAAATCAAGAGTTGTATGCTTAACAGATGGAGCCACCCAGGAGACCCTTTTCATAAATTTTAAAGTCTATCTTACTTAACTGGAAGTCAGGAGTTTGTGTATTTGGTTTAACCATTTATCCAGAACAGCCACACGGTAACTGCTACACATATATTCAGTGGTTATTTTCATGGGTCAGTGGGGAGGGGAGAGTAAATGTGAGATTTAGAATGGTTATGTACTGACGAAGTCCAGGAGATATGTGAGGGGCAGTTCAAAGTGCCAAAGAAGTTCAGATTCTGCCAGATGGGAGCTTTTATATTCAAAGATGAAAGTATTGATATTTTTGTTTCTTCCTCAATCTGAGAACACGTTAGCTTTCTGTGTGTCTTTCATCACCTGGATTAGGATCACTGATAATGCAGCCAATAGTATGAATCCAGACACATACACATAGAAAAAAGACATCTTTGGCCTGATTCAAGAATTGTTCACTGTCTCTGTTCATACTGGAAAGCTTACAGTTTTCTATACCTTCACTTATTCATCTATCCTCCAGACTTGATGCTGTCAGCTTGTTTTACCAGGCTTTGTTAACTGGCATCTCTATACTGAGGACCTGGGAAATGTATATTTTATGGTGTATTAAAGATGTTCCTAGCCATCTCCCATTACTATCTACATTTAAACAGGGAGTAGAGCAGTGGTTCTTAAATATTTTGGTCTCAGAACTACTTTACAAGCTTCAACATTATTGAGAACTTTGAGTTTGTGTTTATGAAGATGATATATGTCCATAATTACTATATTAGGATTAAAACTGAGAAATTTTGAAAATTACTTAAAAATAATAGAAATCCAGGGTGCCAGGGTGACTCAGTGGGTCAAGCATCGGACTGGATTTTATCTCAGGTCACGGTATCTGGGTCCTGAGATCTGTTCAGTGCAGAGTCTGCTTGTCCTTCTCCATTCCCCCAATTGCTCTCTCTCTCTCTCAAATTAAAAAAAAAATATCTTTAAAAAGATGATAGAAATTTGGCAACATATTAACAAACTAACATTGTATAAAAATATGTTTTTCAAAGAAAACATTAATGAGAAGAGTGGCATTGTTTTATATTTTTCAAATTTCTCCAGTATCTGGATTAATAAAAGACTGACCCACATCTGCTTCTGTATTCAATCTGTTGCATATACTGATTTAGCTGACGTATTCTAAGGAAATCTGGCCTAACACACATATGTGGTTGGAAAAGGATAATGTATTTTAAAAGCCTTTGTGGATATTTAAAATCATATCAAAACTTAACAAGTGACAGTTTCTTAATAGTTATGATGTAGAACCTGAAACTGTTAATAATCTTTTCATACTTTATTATATTAAAAATAAAATGGCCAATCTTATATTTTAATTGGGTCTTCTCCCTATGTACACTTTTGTGCCATACATTGCTTACTTGGAAAATATTGCTTCACTGAGTAATGCAGATCTTCCCAATACTGACATACTTCATTATGCAACATTAAAAAAAACCTGTTTATATTATCACTAATCTCATTGGAAATATTTTTATGGATTACAAATCTGTAAAGCTCATTGTGCAAATGCAAATTTTCCAAAATTATAGTTCTTACTAGAAAGCTTAAGTATTTTCATTGGCACCCAAAACTGCTATTTTCTTCAAGTCCTTCTTTGCTTATTTTTGAGAAATATCTTCCAAATATCAAAAGCCTGATCCATCATAGTTTATTATTTGTTATTATTTTAAGTAAAAATGGTGTTTCATGAAAACTAATACTAGATTACCTCACAGTTTAAACAGGTGCTTTTTCTGGAAACTTACATTTCAGCGTGCAGCAAAAATGCTTTATGTGCATTTTCCATTTTATGGCAAAGACTATTAAAAAGATGTGTGCTCAAGTTTGAAATGTAATAAAATTAGTAAGTTTTAGAGATTCATCAATATCCATCTTATGTGAAACTGACTTTTTTTTTTCCTGCAAGAGGATGATAATGGAGGATTCAATGATAATTAGGCAAGTTTGTTGCTACTGTTTTACTTCTGCCAAAGGGCCAGAAGTTTTTTCCACTGTTGCTTCTGCACCATGAATCCGTATTTCAACCCAGTGAAAAAGGCAAATAACATCTTACTATTATGATAAAAATAATTGTGATGATCTCATAGATAACTGAAGGGGGCTTGAACTTTCCACACTTTGAGACCTGGATTAGAAGTCTGTAATCCAAAGTGGACCACACTTTGAAAACCTGGATTAGAAACTCATCTTATGAATTACCAGTATTTGACTTGGGACAGCGCAGAGATGCTATTTTTAGACCTCTTTTCTTTCTTTCCTTTTTCCTTTCTTTCTTTTTTTTTTTTTTTTTTTGTTTTTTAAAGATTTTATTTATTTACTTGAGAGAGAGAAACAGAGCCCATACTTGCTACAGAGCCCATACTTGCTACAGATGGGGAGGGGTAGATGAGCAGACTCCCTGCTGATCAGGAAGCCCGACACCCTAAACTAACATACTGGGCTCCATCCCAGGACCCTGGGATCATGCCTAAGGCAGACACTGAACTGCTTTACTGGCTAAGCCACCCAAGAGCCCCTAAATCTCTTTTCTTAAAGCTTGGAAATTATTCCAATATTTTTCTAGGCTAATTTTAATATAATTTAAAACTCCATGTGCCAGATTTGAGTTTATAAACATAAACCACCTAAAACAATGGCAAGCACAGAGCAGACAATCAGAAAATGTTGGGGATGTCAACAGTATAAGTAGCAGTAACTATTAAGGATATTTATTATCAAAAGTATTTGAGTTGTGAATTTAATCTTGCCAACTGGTAGTACAGTTTTTTGATTACCTGTAGGGCATTTTCCTGTTGGGATCATTTTCTCACATTCTTTTTTTTTTTTTTTTTAACTTTTTGCTTATCTGTATTTACTATCTCCACCCCCTAATGGTAAATATACATTGGTTACATAATAGGGGGAAAAAAAAAAAAACCTCTTAAAGAGAGATGATTTTAATTTTTCTATAAAGAATGATCAATAATGAGATTCTTGCTTCTAAATTTAAATTTCTCACTGTGCTCCTATCCTAATATTAAATTGATGACTTGAATAAAAGAAAGAAAACACATAAAAATTTGAATTCAGTGTCCAGAATTCAAAATTCAGGTGTCAGTATATTCAGACATCATGAATGTTTTGAGAAGAAAAGGGAAAGATGGAAAATAGGTCTTTATAAGTCTGTCCATAAATCAAAATTAAGTTTAAGTCATATATATGTATTTTTTTAAGTCATATATATATGTTTTAGGACTTAGGACAGATCACTTAGGAAAGAAAGAGAAAGGAAAGTAACGTTTAGTAGGTGCCTAGAAATTCTAGATATTGTGCTTAAGCATTTTACATAGGTTTTCTCATTTAATGCTCTCAAAAAAAAAAAAAAAAACCGTGTAAAATGTTACTATTTAATATAGTATTGTGTTGAAACTGAGGCTCCAAATATACCAATATGTCCAAGGTCATCTAGCTTGTGTGTAAGAAAAAGAATTTAAGCCCTCTTTTGCTAAATGCAAAATCCAGAATCTTCCCACTCACTATCCTACTCTTCCTAAAGGTCCCATCTCCCCCTTCACCCACTAACCCCTGTCAATCTTTTGTTGACAGTCAACTGTCCAAGTGTCTTGGGTTATTCATTAGGTTCAGTAGATTATGTTCTGGCCCTCTAGGAATAATATATGTCAGAAATATACCAACATCAGTACCACTCAATGCTGCTCAATGCTGCTCATTTTTTTTTCTCATGTGTACAATAGAGATGAAGTACGTAAATGACAGCTTATTCAAATAACACAACATGCAATATGCTCTTCTTGTCAAAACTCTCATTTCCTATCATTTTAGCATTTAGAATTTTCATATTTGTTTCCATACTGTAATGATTTCCAATGGCCAGACATCTCCACAGATTGATTTCAATTCGTTTCATGAATTTGGGTGTATTAACATTTTTTCATGATTTATGCAATTTGTCATGTAGTGAGTATTACTTAATAGAGATTTGACTCTAGGTTGCTGAAATGAGTCTGCCTATGAAGGAACGTAGATATTGTGACAAAATTATATTTTAATATAGTTTTAAAGGCATATTTATTTATAAAAAATATTTACTGAAAATTTGTTGCAGTTACCATTTACCAGGTGCAAGACATTGTAGTTAGAGTTTAAGGATGTGTTGAAAGAGATAAGACTCACTACTTGTCTTTAAAAAGTTTATTCTTCAAAATAAGTAATATTGATTAATTTTGTGTTAATGCCAAGAAAAGAAAATCATGTTAGTGTTTTAGGTACTTAAAAACATTCTGAGTAAATATGCTTATTCTGAAGTATGATTGAGAGTGGACATTTTTTGTTACAATTTTAATGAAATGAAACATTTCTCCTGATACTTATTTAATAATGTGTTCAATTACCTAAAGAAACATTGGATCATGGAGTAGTGATTCTTTAAATCATAAGTCCCTGTAAATATTGATACCACCGAAGTTTATGTCATTGATTTAGAGAACCAAGAAGATGATATTAAATGTTTTTAAATTATTCATTTAAATTCAATTTAGTTCACATGTATTGTATGATTAGTTTCAGAGGTACTGATAAGGGAAATCTGTGTTCTAAAGTGGCTGACCAATCCAGCAGGAGACTCCCAGTGCCTGCCCCAGAGCCATTCTGGGTTTTCCCTCCTGCCTGTCCTGCCATGGGCTTAACAGTGTCACAGATAAGGACCTGAAAGTGTTTAAAATATCCCCTTTGTTTGTGCTCAGGGCTCAGACCTTGGGAGATTCCCCCTCCTCTGAGCCCGCAGGCATTAAATAAACCTCTGATCCTCCAAGGTCTCAGAGTACGGATGGTTCTTCCATCAGGATCCAGTTCATGTTCTGTAACAATAGAATTTAGTGATTCATCAGTTGCATATAATACCCAGTGTTCTTTACATTAGGTGCCTTCCTTAATGCCCATCACCCAATTATCCCATTCCCACCACCTTCAGAAACTACTTGTAATGTCTTACTGATTGGATTAACTTGACCATTTTGTTAGTCTGCTTTTAGATTTGGTTTAGGTAAATTAAGGTATCTTAATCTGAAAAGTAACCCTTGACAGCAATTCTCTCTGAAAAACAGAGAAAAAGTCTCAGAAATTAGACATTATGATCAGATCATGACCTGAGCCAGAACCAGGAGTTAGATGTTCAACCCACTGAGCCATCCAAGCACCCCACTACTATATTTTTAAATTGTAATCCAGGTATGCTAGAGATGAAGTTATATCCTATATGCAAGGGTCGACTAGACTTTTTTTTTCTTTTTTTTTCCCCCACCAGGTCATAACAGATGTGTTGGTATTTTATTTTATTTCTCTGTGTTCTGGTTTTTAATAAAACTTACTTACTATTTTGTGACATTGTATTTTACTATCTGCAAAACACAAGTTTGAAAGAAATATGATTAGTTAAATAAATACTCATTGATCTTTATGCTAGGGACTTAGCAGGAAGTCACCAGGTCCATCAGCAACATTTCATAACTTGCAAAGCAGACAGTTATATGTGCCATGTTCTTTACATTAGGTGCCTTCCTTAATGCACCTAATGCACAAAGAGAGGGGATATTAAGATCTCCTTCAGATAATCTACTTATGTGCCAATTTTTTTCTAAAGAAATGTATAAGGAGGAGATTTCTTCTTTCTTATTTAGATGACTCCCAAACTCTGAAATTTGGTGTATTGTATTCTTTGTATTGTATCCTTTGATTTTTCTCAATCATACTTTTTCTCATAACCAGTAAATTCTTTCTTCGAGCTTCACACCATCTGATTGTGATTATTTTACCCAGAATATCTGTGCTTTCTAACACTTGGTATTTTTAGCATTTGGAAAGTGTCTTAACATAGTGAGACTATCTGTTTTTTCCAAAGAGCTAAGTAGTGTAGTAGGTATCTGAAATACTATGGAGTATAGTAGAAATCTGATTTATTTAATCTGGAACATTTTCCATCTTGATTATATTACCTGATTTTCAATTTCCTTAGTTATAAAATGGTAAAAGTATTTGAAAGATTTTTATGCAATGAATCTGTACAATGTTTTCAGTCCTAACAGTATATTTTCAACACATGATTTACAATTAGTATGTTATTTTAGACGGTAAGAAATAGTTGAGTAAGTAATCATGCTTCTATTTGGCACAGTGTTAGTGGCTGGCTAGCAAGGCAGGTGAGGGGATGCTGCCATGTTCTCCTGACACTTAATTTCTTGATATTATTTGTGATGCAATTTTACCACATCTTTTAGTCTTTATATTTCCAAAACAAAATTAAAAGATAAGGAATCAGTTTATGCTTTAGTGTTTATTCATTTATTTTTTTTATAATAGCTTTATTTGTAATAGTAGCTTTATTTGCAATAGTCGAAAAATGGAACCAAGCTTAGTGTCCATTAACAGGTAAGTGAATAAATGTTGTGGTATCTCCATAAGATGGAAAACAGCAATTAAAAAAAAAAAAAGTAAATCATTGATATGTAAAAAACAACATGGACAAATCTCAAAAAGCATGCTGAGTGAATAAAGTCAGATAAAACACAGCCCTATTATATGATTCTATGTAAAATTCTAGGAAATGAAAACCTAGTGACAGAAACCATATCGGTCTTCACCCTTTGAAGAGCAAAGGGGCCAGTGGGAGAATTTCATAGGACATGCTTTAGTGTTTAAATTCACTACACACATATAGTACATCATCCACGGAACTTTACTGCATTGGATAGCCAGTCAGATAACAAATTTAAAGAAATTTTTGATTTTTTCATATGCAAAAAAATACCAGCTGGTATAGTATGAGTTCTTGCGCATGTTATTGTGTACACACACAATAAAATCTCAGTGAACTTTAATAAATGTTCTGGGTTTTTCTCAGCTAGTATGTTTCTTTAGCTGTTTTCGTTCCCCATTCATTTACAATGTAATTTTGGCACTCACCCTGGTGCTAGGAATGCTACATGCATCGCTTCCTCCAATTCTAGCATCAGTGTTGTTCTGTGGCTCATCCAGTAGCAGGTGTTGAACATTGATATAAACAGAATTTTGTCTACCAAAGCCAAAATCCTCCCATTTCCAGTCTCCACTGGCCAAAGGAATGCTAATGTAAAACTTCCAAATTCAAGTCTCAGGCATGCCGGTTCCTTATGCTGCCTGCCAAGATTACTGGCCCATGGAAACTCTTATTTTAAAAATTAAGGCAAAGTAAAACTTTCTGTCAAATACCTTGTGATTTTAGGTGACACACTCACAGTTTTGCAGCTTTCTCTGAAATTAGTAAACTGAGATTATGTTGCAGTTAATTACTTAATAACATTTGTCTTTGAATATAGTAAATTACCTAATTATAACAGAACCATTCACCATAAATCCCAAAATACCCATTGTGGGGGGGGGGACATTAAGAAAAATGGTGGAAAGTTTCAATAAAATTTAGGCATTTTAATATTCTAAGTGATTTGAAGTGGTTAATGACTAGAATCTTTTGATGTGCCTGGGCTCAGTTGAGCTTCTGCCTTTGGCTCAGGTCATGATCCCAGGGTCCTGGGATTGAGCCCTGCATGGAGCCTCACATGGCACCTGCACCCTGCTCCTTGCGCAGTAGGGAGCCTGCTTCTCTCTCTCCCTCTGCCTGTTGCTCCCCTTCGTTGGGGAGCTTGCTCTCTCTGTCAAATAAATAAATAAAATTTTTTAAAAAATTAAAAAAAAATCATTTGTATCAGTAAGACTTTTTCTTAGTGGCCACTGATTTATTTAGAAAAATCTAGATTTAAAGGTCACATGGAACTCACATAGCCCACTTAAGTCTTTTTTGGGGGGAGGACAAGATCAGTATAAATAATTTGACAAATTTAAAATGCAGTTTTAAAGGCAACAGAATTGAAAAGTAATCTTGGGAGAATTGGATTTGAACAAGAATTTATTAACTTATTATTAATTATTTGAAATGTTAGGTAATATGTATTTAAAATATTGTTCCTGCTATCATATTTTAAAGACCAGTGATTTTATGACTATGTGTATACAAAAACTTCATCAATATTTTTCAGGATGCTTTATATAGATATAGATATATAGATACAGTAGTTCTCTTCAGATTACTATAAAGGGGTTTAATTTACTTTTAAATCCAGACAACCATCAAAATATGGAAAACATTTGAAAATCTCTATCAAGTGGGAAAATGTGGCAAAATGATATCACATCAATCATCTTTGAATAAATTATCTACATTATAGGACTGTAGGGGAAAAACAACAACAACAACAACAACAAACATGGATCATTATTCTTAACTACTTTTGCAGAGTTTCCCTGCTTGGGTGTTGTGGAAATAGCAATCAGTATTTATGAAGAATCATGTCTTACATGGAACTTGGGTACTGAGTTAGTGCATTTCTGGTTTTGGCAGTATTTTAGCATTTAAAAATAAGTATGCTGAAAATGCAAGTTTATGTTTACATAAGTAATGTATACATAAACTTCCTTTAAAACACTACTATCCTCAGCTAACAGAATAGTTAGAGAAATCCCCAAGGGACCAAAACTTAGGAAAGAATGCTATGGCAAATGATGAATCCAGAAACCTAGTACTTTGGGGATTAATAGCAGGTGACACAGGGAACAATGGAAGAACTCTGATTCAAGGAAGAAATAATAAAATTCTCATAGCATTAAAGATATTGAATCAGTAGTTCACAGTTCTTTCGTAATAAGAACATCAAATACAGACAATGTTTAGTTTAATTCCTATCTTTCAAAAATTATAATCAAATTCAAACTCTCCCAGTTTAAGAATGACTTCTATCTTTCAAAAATTATAATCATATTCAAGCTCGCCCAGAGAAAGATCAAGAAGGAACACTATCTTATTTTCTGAGGTTTGTATAACTTCAAGCCAAATCAGACAGAAACAGTGCTTGAAAGGAACACATTGTCTCCAAATTTACTTCTAAGAATAGACATGAAAATTATAAACAAAATGTTGGCAAAATAAATCACATAATAGCCAAAAATTATAATGCATTCTACTAAGTAAAAGTTAACCTTAGGGATGCAAGTTTGAATGCTAAAAAATTGATTACTATAACTCATCACTTTAAAAAAGGATAATATAATTCTTAATAAATGTATCAGAATTTATAATAAAATTTGATACTGATTCATAAAACATCTTTTATGGGAGGAACATTCTTAACCTGATATTTAAAATATGAAATAGAGGACCACAATCACACCTTATTAAATATTTTATTAAATATTTCCTGGAGGTTTTAACCTGCTAGTAATAATATCTATAAGTGACCAGAAAGGAAGTAATAAAACCCTCATAATTTGCTTATCACACAATTTTTTTAATGTAGAAAATGCAAGGAATTTTATGAGAAAACTCAAGGAATATTATCAATAGTAAGGGAAATTAGCAGGGTTATTTGATAGAATGGAATAGTATTCCTTAGTACCAGCAATCAGAAAAATATTTTAATTTTAAAACTTTTAACATTAGCATTGACTGCTATTTGATATATTAAGCACTTCTTTTTATGTTATTATAAGAATGACATTTCTCTCCAAATTGATGTTCAGTTTCAGGGTAGTTCCAGATACAATCTTGACAAGGAAATTGATAAGCTCATTCCATTATTTAAAAAATAGTGAAGATTTCTTGAGGAAGTATAAGTAGGAGGACTTGCCATTCTGAATATTAACATGTATTAGAAAGTCAGACTAATTAAAATAGCATATTATAGACTGATGGAATTGATTGGGGATCCCTGACAGACCCACACACATATGGAAATTCATAAACGACAGAAATGCCGTTACACATTAGTGAAGAGTTTCACCAATGGTACTAGAACGGTTATTCATATGGGGAAAAAAAGTGATACTGAATTCCACTTCATACCCTACCCCCAAAACATGCAAATGCATTCTGGGTAAACACTGAAATATTTAAAAGCAGATTTCTTAAAATGTTAGGAAAAAATGAGAGTCATTTTATCACCTCAGGTTTGAGAAGAATTTCTTAAGCATATCAAAAAAAGTGCATAGACCAATGCATTAATATTAAAATTATACACATTGAAATTATGAATTTCTATTCATCATAGAACAAAACAATAGAAAATGAAAGAGAAGCCAAAAACTGGTGGAACAAAGTATGCTATGTGACCTAAAAAGAAGTTTCTATAGAAAAAACTTGAGCATAATAAAGGCAAAATACACTGTTATAGCACAGACAAGGGAACATAGATAGCTAAATAATACATGAAAATGTCCTCATTATTAATTATGGAAATGTAAGTGAAAGATACATTGGTATATAATTTTATGCTTATTGGTTAGCAGAAATTAGGTATACTGAAAATAGAACCTCTTAAAAGGGATAAAAATATATGCTTATAAAAAATAAAAAATTATATTAAAAAAAAAAGTACTAGTGGTATAAAACATTTTGTAAAATTGCATAGCATACCCTGCAACTCAGTAATGGTACTTTGAGTTAAACAAATAATGATATATAATTTCATACCTGCCACATTGGCATAAATATAAAATGATATAAAATAAAGGACAACATCAAGCATTGGTGAGGAATGGAGGGATCAGAACTCTCATGCAGAGCAGATAGTTATGTAATCAAAACCCTTTTAAGTTTTTTGTCAGGGTTCCTGGCTGGCTCAGTTGGTAGAGCATGTGACTCTTGATCTTGGGCTCCTGAGTTCAAACCCCATATTGAGTGTAGAGATACTTATGTGAGTAAATAAATCTTTAATATAAATATAAATAAATAAAAGCATTTTGGCAGTTCTTAGTAAAGATATACTCCCTCCCTGACTAGAGGAACACTTGCATATGTCTGTCAGGAAATATAAATAAGAATGTTCCTTTAGTTATGTATTTTTTCCTGTGCTCTTTCAGGGAAGAAAAGATGTAGGTGGGGGAAAGTCTCTTCTCATGCCTTTCCCATTGACTGAACCTGAAACTGACTGGAAGCCAGTCAGGGTTTGATAAAGGTTCATAAAGGGTAACCTTCTGGGCATGGGGCAGAGGGAGGATCTGGAGGTCAAAGAAAAAATTCTATCATCCAGGTGTTCATAGAAAGTTGATTTACATTGAGTTGTATAGATGTTCTCATAGCTTGTTGCAGTTGTTTTTTAAGTTACTTCCATGTGTTTGTTATTTTCTAATTTTATCTATTTTCTCCTTTTAAAAAGGAAAGAGCTTGCCTAATGAATTATTGTCTTCCTTTCTTCCTTGTATTATAACTTCTTTGTACTTATAATAATGGAAAACTGGGAACAATTTTAAAATACTTATCTTAGGAAATGAATAAATAAATGAGGAGGAATCTCAGTGGAAAGCAAATCACAAAAGAATACATATATTAACTGTATGTATTATATACATATGGTTATTATATATAGTATATATATACTATATTAACTATAATCACCATGATGTAAGTTGCTAAGAGACTAGATGTTAAACATTATCACTACAAAAAAGAAATGAAAGTCACGTGATGTGTGGAGATGTTAGCTAACATTACAGTAGTAATCATTTTGTAATAAGTGTACCAAATTAACACATTGTACACCTTAAACTTCTAACATGTTTCATACCAGTTATATCTCAATAAAGATGGGAAAAAAACTGAATATATATGTAAAATGGCAACTATATAAAAGCAAGCATTCAAAAAATAAGGGATGAATTGTTAAGGCCATATGCATACATAAATATTAAATCTATACAAGAAGGCAATGAGATACAAAAAAAAGAAAAAAGGTCTGGTTGTGGGGGTGGTTACCATAGGACACCAAGGTAAGTGATAAAATAAACAGTACTGAGGGGACTTCAGTAATATCAGAGATGCTTTATTTCATAAGCTGTGTTGTTTTTCATTATTCTTTATATTTTGTATATGCTCTTTATATATTCAATTTGTTCATAATATTAAAAATGAAATTATAATACAAAAAGTATATATCTTTCAATTCAGAATGAGGTAGAAAATGTAGATAGCCTCTCCTCAGGAATTTAAGCTTGGTACTTAATAATACTTAGAAATTCATTACCGATTCTTCAGTTGAGCCCCTAAAGATTTACTTTTTAAGACCATCTTACCTTAACAAATTTAATGTTTTGGGGGGTTGCTTATACCATTAAGCTCTTTGGAACTGAGACCAGCAAAACAAATAGCAGATTAATCATTTTACATACTCAGAATTGGATTCATGCTCATCAATTAGCTGAGTAGAAGAGCAAAAAAACAAAAACAAAAACTAATTGAAATTTATTTTTTTCTATTAATGTTGACCATATAAAGATAAATTTTGTAAATAAAATACGTGTTTTACAACTCTATACATATTACAAAAGAACATTATTGATGTATTTATCAAAATAACTTTCTCCTCAAACTGAGTAAAGGTGCAACTCAGTTAGTTTACTTGCCCTACCCCAAATAGTACAGAGAGAACTTCAGTAGCAATAAAGAGGATGGGGATACAGAAATCAGGATAGGAACAAAAGAACAGGATAGAGACCTAGATGAGGGAGTAAGATATACTAAGCTTCAACTCCCCAAAAATAACAGTTAGCTATCCAAGAATTAAAATAGCCTTGGGAGGGCTTAAGAGTCTAATTAAGTCCAGAAATGGACACGAACTCAACAGAAAAGATTGTAGAGACCAGCTTAGCTGAGACATCCCAAAACGGTTAGGAATCAAGAAGAAAGGTAGAGGCCATCAGTAGCAAGCATGCAGTAGATGCCACTGTGGTTCCTAGTGGCCAACTCTGTGGAGGACTCTAGCAATCTTTTCCATAGGGAGCCTCAGCCGTAGATACTCCATAGTTTTCACAGTGGAAACTCCATAATGTTTGTTGGTGCAAACTTCAGTGGCCTGATCCTCAGAGGGCACCAGCAGCTTTCACCACTGAAGTAATCAAAAGCTATCACTGCCACAGATCCCTAGGAGACGGAGATGCTACTGTGCCCTCTTCCAGCAGAAAGAGCTACCATTGCACATGCATAGGACCAGGGCTGCCACCCCAATCTCCATCCATGCACATTCCTCAACCCTAGCAGCCATGGCTGCTCTACATGTACCCACAGTTTGGATTTGGATATAGTTGACACTTTGTGTATGCCTGTGGCTCATGCTCTAGAGTCTCTGCTGCTGTGGGCTTGCTAGAGCCTGAACCTCAGGGGCCACTATCACTCTCTAAGTGCCTATACTCTAGATCCTGGCATTGTGATTGCTCTAAGAGTGCCCATGCATTAGATACCAATATTATCACCACTGCAAGGGGGCTGCCAGCTGACCAGGAATTAAGAGACACATTGTTGGCCACAATATCACAATGTCCCCCATGGGAGAAAAAGAAGCAGGAAGTTCCCAGAA
Organism: Mustela lutreola; assembly: GCF_030435805.1. Lineage (NCBI taxonomy): Eukaryota > Metazoa > Chordata > Mammalia > Carnivora > Mustelidae > Mustela > Mustela lutreola. Next base: position 125,854,898 of record NC_081291.1, on the reverse strand, counting down.
GTCTTTATTCTCAACCCAACAGCCCTTGTTGCTATTGCTTACCCCATGGCCTTCCCCTCTGAGGACCCCTGCAATCTTATATGAGACAAAATAGCATGTGAAAACTGCAAATAGACAAAGAGGTTCTCTATATAATGGGTTTGAATTCATCAAGATAATGTAACAATCATATATACATGCGCCCAGCATGGGAACCCCTGTATTGAGCAAATTTTAACATACCTGAAGGCAGAAAATGCAATAGGAGTAAATTCCAATACCTCACTTTAAATAGTGGATATCTCATTGAGGAAGAAAATTAATAAGGAAATGCTGGATGTGAACTACCCTTTAGACCAAATGGACCTAATATACATATACTGAACATTCCATCCAAAGGCAATAGTATATTCATTCTTAAGCACACACAGAACATCTCCATTATAGATCATATGTTAGGGCACAAAACAAGTCTTAAGAAATTTAAAGTCATTGAAATTGTACCAAATATCTTCTTTTTCTAAGATTTTATTTATCAGAGAGAGTGCATGAGCTGGGGTATGGGGGCAGAAGCAGGGAGTCTGATGCGGGGCTTGATCCCAGGACCCTGAGATCATGACCTGAACCAAAAGCAGATGCTTAACCAATTGAAGCACCCACATATCCCCCAAATACATATTCTGGTTATAATATTATTAAACTAGAATTTAATAATAGGAACAAAGTGGAAAAATGAAAATATGTAGAAATTGAACAACATACTCCTGAACAACTGATGTGTCATGGGGAAAAGAAAAGGAAATTAAAAAAAAAAAAGTCCTGAGACAAAAACAGAAACAGAACATGCCCAAACTTATGGAATGTGGCAAAAATAGTTCTAAGAGAAAGTTTATAGAGACAAATACCTACATTAAGGGGAAAAAAATCTGAAATAAGCAACTTAATTTTACACCCCAAGGAACTAGCAAAGAAGAACCAACTAATCCCAAGGTTTGCAGAAAGAAGGAAATAACAAAGATTAGAGCAGAAATAAGTGAAATAGAAATTAGGAAAACAATAGAAAAAAATCAGTGACACTAAGAGCTTTCTTTTTAAGAAATGAAATTAATAAACCTTTAGCTAGACTAAATAAGACAAAAGAGAAAACTCAAAATTAGGAATAAAGGTGGAGACTTTACAACTGACAACACAGAAATACAAAGAAACATAAGAAACTACTATGAATAATTATATGCCAACAAACTGCACAACCTAAAAGGAATGGCTAAATTCTTAGAAATAAACAACCTCCCAAGACTGAATCATGAAGAAAAAAAAAATCTGAATTGATGCACAACTAGAAAGGAGATTGCATCAGTAATCAAAACCCTCCAAACCAAGAAAAGTGAAGGATCAGATGGCTTTAGTGGCGAAGCCTACCAAGCATTTAAAGAATTTACGCTAGTCCTTCTCAAAGTTTCCAAAAAGTGGAAACTCATGATCTGAGGCTGACATTAGCATGAATACCAAAGCTAGACAAGAATACTATGAGAAATAAAATTATAGGTCAATACACTGATGAACCTAGATGTAAAAATCCCCACACAAAATATTAGCAAACAGTATCCAACAGCATATTTACAGGATCATACACCATGATCAAGTGGGATTTATTCCTGAGATGCAAGGATGGTTGAAAATATGCAAATCAATAAGTTTGGTACACCATATTAATGGAATGAAGGATAAAAATCTTATCATCTCAGTAGATGCAGAAAAAAAAAGCATAAGGCAAAATTCAACATCCTTTCATCATAAAAATTTTCATTAAATTAAGTACAGAAGGAATTCTTTACTAAAGACAAGTTTACAACTAACATCATACTTGACAATGAAGAGCTACAAGCTTTTCCTCTAAGATTAGGAACAAGAGAAAGATGCTCAATCTCTCCATTTCTAGTCAATATATTACTGGAAGTCCTAGCCAGAACAATTAGGCATAAATAAACAAATGAATAGGTCTTATTTATATTGGTAAGAAAGAAATAGAATTGTCTGTGTTTATACATGACATGATTATATATACAGAAGAATTTAAAGCTTCCACAAAAAAAAAAAAAAAACAAACATTAGAACTTATAAACAAATTCAATAAAGTTACAGGATATAAAATCAATATAAAAAAATCAGTTTGGGGGCACCTGGGTAGCTCAGTGGGTTAAAGCCTCTTCCTTTGACTCAGGTCATGATCCCAGGGTTCTCTGCTCACTAGGGAGCCTGCTTCCCTCTTTCTCTCTGCCTGCCTCTGCCTACTTGTGATCTCACTCTGTCAAATAAATAAAATCCAAAAAAAAAAAAAAAATCAGTTCAATTTCTATACACTAGCAACAAACTGTATGAAAAAGAAATTTAAAAAAAATCCTATTTATAATAACACTAAAAATAATAAGACACTTAGGGATAAATGTTACCAAGGAGGTAAAACACCTGTATACTGAAAATTATAAGACATTGGTGAAAAATTTTGAAAAAAAAAACACAAACAAATGGAAGGCTATCTCATGTTCTCAGATTAGAACAATTAATACTGTTAAAATGAACATACTATCCAAAGTAATCTATAGATTCAGTTTGCAATCCCTCTCAAATTTCCAGTGTCATTTTTCACAGAATTAGAACAACCTTAAATTTGTGTTGAACCAGAAAACCCCTGAATAGCCACAGCAATTTTGAGAAAGAAGAACAAATCTGGACACATCATACTTCTTGATTTAAAACTATATTATGAGACTATAGTAAATAAAATATTATGGTGGGGCATAAAAATTGATGTGTGATTTGGGTTTTTTTTTTTTTAGATTTTTAAAAAATTTTATTTTAGTTTTTCAGTGTTCCAAAGTTCATTGTTTATGCACCATACCCAGTGCTCCATGTAATACGTGCCCTCCTTAATACCCACCACCAGGCTCACCCAATCCCCCACCCTCTCCCCTTCAAAACCCTCAGTTTGTTTCTCAGAGTCCACAGTCTCTCATGCTTCATTGCCCCCTCTGATTTCTCCCAATTCACTTTTCCTTTCCTTCTCCTAATATCCTCCATGTTATCCCTTATGCTCCACAAGTAAATGAAACCATATGATGATTGACTCTCTGCTTGACTTTCTTCACTCAGCATAATCTCCTCCAGTCCTGTACATGCTGATACAAAAGTTGGGTATTCCATGTTATTCTTTATACCCCACAAATGAAACCATATCATAATTAACACGGAGGACATTGGGAAAAGGAGAGAAGTGAGTTGGGGGAAATTGGAGGGGGAGACAAACCATGAAAGACTGTGAGTTCTGAAAAACAAATGGAGGGTTTTGGAGGGGAGGAGGGTGGGAGATTGGGTCATCCTGGTGGTGGGTATTAAGGAGGGCACGTATTACATGGAGTACTGGGTGTGGTGCATAAATAATGAATCTTGGAACACTGAAAAAAATAAAACTAAAAAAAAAAAGTTGAGTATTCATCCTTTCTTATGGAGGCATAATATTCCATTGTATGTATAGTCCATATCTTCTTTTTTTAATATTTACTATAAATATTCAAAAATTTAATGATTTTTTAAAAATTTTATTTCTTTTCAGTGTTCCAGAATTCATTGTTTATGCACCACACCCAGTGCTCCATGCAATACATGCCCTCCATAATATCCACCACTAGGCTCACCCAACCCTCCATGCCCCTGCCCTCCAAAACCCTGTTTGTTTCTCAGAGTCCACAGTCTCTCATGGTTTGTCCCCTCCTCCGATTTCCCCCAACTCACTTCTCTCCATCTCCCAATGTTCTCCATGTTATTCCTTATGCTCCACAAGTAAGTGAAACCATATGATAATTAACTCTCTCTGCTTGACTTATTTCACTCAGCATAATCTCTTCCAGTCCTGTCCATGTTGATACAAATGTTGGGTATTCATTCTTTCTGATGAAGGCATAATACTCCATTGTATATATGGACCATATCTTCTTTATCCATTCATCCATTGAAGGGCATCTTGGTTCTTTCCACAGTTTGGCTATTGTGGACATTGCTGCTATGAACACTGGGGTACAGATGGCCCCTCATCTCACTTCATCTGTATCTTTGGGGTAAATGCCGAGTAGTGCAATTGCAGGGTATCTCTATTTTTAATTTCTTAAGGAATCTCCACACTGTTTTCCAAAGTGGATGCACCAACTTGCATTCCCACCAACAGTGTAAGAGGGTTCCCCTTTCTCCACATCCTCACCAACACACGTTGTTTACTGTCTTGTTGATTTTGGCCATTTTAATTGGTGTAAGGTGGTATGTCTATGTGGTTTTGATTTGAATCTCCTTGATGGCTAATGATGATGAACATTTTTTCATATGCCTGTTAGCCATTTTTATGTCTTCTTTGGAGAAGTGTCTGTTTATGTCTTCTGCCCATTTTTTGATGCGATTATCTGTTTTGTGTGTGTTGAGTTTGAGGAGTTCTTTATAGATCCTGGATATCAGACCATTGTCTGTATTGTCATTTGCAAATATCTTCTCCCATTCCATGGGTTGCCTCTTTGTTTTGTCGACTGTTTCATTTGCTGTGCAGAAGCTTTTGATCTTGATGAAGTCCCAAAAGTTCATTTCCACTTTTGTTTCCTTTGCCTTTGGAGACATGTCTTGAACGAAGTTGCTGTGGCCGATGTTGAAGAGATTACTGTCTATGTTCTTCTCTAGGATTTTGATAGATTCCTGCCTCACATTGAGGTCTTTTATCCATTTCAAGTTTATCTTTGTGCATGGTGTGAGAGAATGGTCAAGTTTCATTCTTCTGTACATAACTGTCCAATTTTCCCAGCACCATTTATTGAAGAGACTGTCTTTTTTCCACTGGATATTTTTTCCTGCTTTGTTGAAGATTATTTGACCATAGAGTTGCAGGTCCATATCTGGACTCCCTACTCTGTTCCACTGGTCTATGTGTCTGTTTTTGTGCCAGTACCATCCTGTCTTGGTGATCATAGCTTTGTAGTAAAGGCAATATGACGCCCTCAGTTTTGTTTTTCTTTTTCAACATTTCCTTAAGCAATTCAGGGTCTTTTCTGGTTCCATACAAATTTTGGGATTATTTGTTCTAGCACTTTGAAAAATGCTGGTAGAATTTTGATTGGGATGACATTGAAAGTATAGCGTGATCTGTTTAATCAAAAATGACCAATGAAAACAGATCCAATCATAAAAATAGATCAAAGCAACAGAATAGAGGACCCAGAAATAAATCTGTACATAATTGGTCAATTAATTTTCAACAAAGGAACAAAAAACAGACAATAGGGAACGAATAGTTTCTTCAATAAATAGTGTTGAAAAACTGGAATTCATATGCAAAAGAATTAAATTGAACTCCTGTCTTTTACCTTTCACAAACATCAACTTGAAAAAGATTAGACTTAAATGTGAAACTGAAACTGCAATACTACTAGAAGAAAACAAACAAAAGAATATTTCTTGACATTATCCTTGCAGTTATTTTTTTTTAAATTAATACGACAACAACAGCACAGGCCACTAAGCAAAAATAAACAAGTGAGACTGTATCAAACTAAAAAGCTTCTGCACTCAAAGGAAACAACAAGAAAATGAAAAGAACCTGTGGAATGAGAGGAAATATTTGCACAATATATGTTTGACAATGGGTTCATATTTAAATATATATAAGGAGCTTACACAATTCGGTAGCAAAAAACCCACAAATAGTCCAATTAAAAAATGGGCAAAGAAACCTTCAAAAAGGTTGCCCAAATGACCAGCTGATATGTGAAAGGTGCTCAACATCACTAATCATCAAGGAATAAAAGCAAAGCCACAATGAGATATCACCTTATACTTGTTAGGATGTCTGTTATTAAAAAACAAAACTGAAAAAAAAAAAGACAAAAAAAAAAGAAAGAAAATAGCAAAAACAACATGTTGGTGAAGATGTGAAGAAAAGATAACCTTTGTTAGTGGGAAAACAATATGGGTATTCCTCAGAAAACTAAAACTAGAACTGCTATATGATCCAGCAATCCACTTCTGGGTATGTATCCAAAGGAAATGCAATCAGAAGAGATGTTTGCACTCATGTTTTTTGCAGCATTATTCACAGTAGCCAAAGTATGAAAGCAACCTAAGTGCTCATGGATGGATGAATGGATAAAGGAAATGTGAGATAGATGTACACTTGAATATTATTCATCCTTTAAAAAAAAAAAGAAGAAGAATCATGCCTTCTGTGATAACATAGATATCTCAGAGGCTAAGTGCAGTAAAACAGAGACTGAGAAAGATGCTGCATATTGTTACTTACATGTGTAATCTAAAATCAAACAAACAAATGTATAGTAGAATCATAGTTGTCAATGGACTGGGGGTAGAAAAAGAGGAGATGTTGGTCAAGGGGATACAAGCCTTCGGTTACAGGATGAATAATTTCTGAGGATCTACTGTACAGCCTGGTGACTATAGTTAATAATACTGTACTGTATACTTCAAATTTGCTAAGAGAGTAGATCAATACACACATGAAGGTAACTACTGAGGTAATGGATGTGTTCAGATTGTCAAAATTTCATAATGTACATGTATATCAAATAATGTTGTACACTTTAAATATATATAATTTCATTTGTCAAAAACAAAAAGCCTCCCCTGCCAAACACACACACAGACATACATACACAGAAAGCAGACCAGTCTTATTCAGAATAAGAAGTGAAATTCTTTCAATAAGCTCTTTCACAAAACAACATGGCATTGAGAATTGGTTAAACTACATATTTAAATTCAATTTGCAGATACAAGGTGTACACTTAAAAATCAGGTGCATTTCTAAAAACAGGTAATGTACAATTGAGAATCAAAAACTTTTAAAGTACCATTTACAAAAAGCTCCAAAATAACTGAAATACTTTGGTATAAATATAATAAAGCATGTATAGGATCTGTATACTTAAAATAACAAGACATGTACTAGCAGATAAATAATGTCTGTAATTCAGCTAATTATATTTTAGCTAGGATATTAAATAAAGCTCAATAAAAGTTTAATAAAAATTAAAAAAACAAAACAAAAAAAACTACATATTTAAAAATTTGAAATAACCTTGGAAAAAATTGGGAAATTACTTATTATTGCATCAATCAGCTTTTAGCTGTGTCAACAGCCCTACATTTTGTCTCCAGTAATGCTTTTCTATACTATCGTATATGTATTTTTTTTTCTGTTTGTATTCTGTATTACATTTCCAGATGTGTTTCATTTTGGGGTTATTGTGTAAACAGGGCCCTAAAAGAATCAACTGTGTGTGAGGAAAACAGTATGATGAACCAAAATAAAAATAGTATTCACTTAGGTAGCATTTGTATAGGCAATATTATGGATAGCAATAAAATTCTTATAAGAATATACATTTTTGCCAAAAAGGAAACTGGTCCCCTTGCATCCCAGCCCAAAACAAACTTTATTGGATTATTATTTTTAAATTTCACATATCTTATTTTTTTCTAGGTTCTGCACATTTTTTTTTACTTTTTTTTGGGGGGGGGCTTCTAGGATATCATAAACAGCAATAGTGTCACTAGATTTTGGAATAGGTGTAAGAATAAATATATAGGCTACAGAAAGCACGCACAAAAGCCAATTTCTTATTGATTTGATAATCTGTGGTTGGTTTCACCATTATATAGTGATTTTGTTGAATATCATTGTGCTCATAGGATTGTGAAATTTGGCATGTCATTTGTATCAAAAGTGTTCTCTGTCTCATTTTAAATAGCAATAGCTATATATTAATCACATAACTCTATATGGAACCGTATTAACTGCAATACAAAACTATCTCCACCAGCATGACTCCTAGTTTTGGAAGAGTTTTGAATGGATTATGTTGATGTCCATAGAAAGATCAGAACTAATAAAAGAGCTAGTTGGCATTAATCACTCTCTTCTCTGCAATCCCATAGTACTTTATTAGTTCTTAATTTAAGAACTTAATTCATTGGGCTTTGATTTAGTTTACTTTCTCTGCAGGCTCATCACCTCCCACAAACTGTGAGTTTCTTATATGGTGTCCTGTTCCACTCATCTTTCATATCCCACATCTATTAGTAATTGTTCACATATTAAATGGCTATAACTCAACAGAATACTTTTTTTTTTCCTTTTTCTTAGAGTGTTCTTTTTAAATTTCTTCCAGAAATTTGGTACAACTGTATAAAAGTGAAGATGACACAGAAATTTCAAAGAAGATTAAAACCCACTGGACTTCTTTGGGCCTAGAAGATGTACAGTTTGCAAATTACTCTGTGCTGCTTAATCTGGCAGGCCCTTCTGCCAGCTCCGTGACTCTGCGCAGCAGCAGCCAATGCTTTCATCCTAATGGCCAGCCCTGCAGTGAAGAAGCCAGAACCCATAGCAGCCAAGATCTGCTCTACTCATATGCAGCCTACTCTGCCAAAGGAACTCTCGAGGTAATATGACCATTTGTCTCTGTCATTTATAGTGAAATGGAATTAGAAAACAACAGCTTTCATCTAAATTGAACTAACTGGCAAGATGCAACATAAAAAAGTAACCATTAAATGTTCTCAGTGTGGAGGTGCCAGGGAAGGGGAAGGAAGATTTGGATTGGCTGACCTTTTCTCTTGTCATGTTTTGGAAAATGAAAGCATGATAGAAGACTTTAATTCCAATGCGTTGAATATGTGATCGAGTTATTCACATTTTTCTTAGTTGGTATAAGACATGTTCATTTTATTTTGGGGGGTTTGGAAGAGGCAAATTTTAATGGATTTGTATGGACATAAGGGATAGAAATGAAGGCAGTTGTGTTTTGAGATCCTGTATACACCTAAGTAAGGAAGTGGCAAATCCATGTGATTATTCACGGATTTAGGATTTGAAATATAGTGCTCCTGCTTTCTTGACGGAAAACACAGGAGATAAGGAGCCAGGTATAGATTATTGCTTTACTGTTTCTAGCTTAACTAGTTTTTTGGCTGGTGCTGAAGGGCATGCCTTCCAGAGCCACATACATGAGTTTCAAATCTCAGTTCCCTAATTATCCACTGTTACTTACCTAACTAGGGCTGAGTTCCCTCATCTCTGTGATGGAGATAAAGATAGTTCTAGCTTTATAAGGTTGTTGTGAATATTAAACTAGTTAATATATGGAGACCTTGGAGAACAGAGCCTAGCCCACAGTAAGGACAAAATACCAGTTAGATACAGTATATAATTGATCCTGTTTCCTTATTTAGGAACATTTTCTGTCTCCATGTAAAAATACCATTTTAATAAACATACTTAGTTTTTGTTTCACAAACCTTTAGATTGCCTCATTTAATACAAATGAAATGATTATATGTTTCTGATTGTTGTTAATTATTGGCATAGCTTTTTCAGACTGTTAACTCTGATTAATACATTAAGTATTTAAATCACTTGAAGTTATTTCACAGATACATTCAATGTTTTTGTTTTTGTTTTTTGTTTGTTTGCTATTCATTTTAGAGGAGAGTGGGGAGTGAGTTCTTTTACTGGTGGTTTAGCGTTTGCACTCCGTTACATCATTCTCTGACTTTTAGTAGAGGAACTGTATATAACTACTACCATGGAAAGCCTTATTATTAATTAAAAATTAATATAATATTAAATGTCTGCAGTATTTCTAGGGCAGGACTCATGTAATTTGATTTGATTGATATATTAGTATTTCTGGTTAGGCTATAATGGGAGAGAGCCTGCCAGCACCCTTTTGTTGGTTCAGAAGCTCTAGTCTCAAGTCAAGAGTCTAAAGTTATCCCACAGATTTTCTTCAGACTCCCCAACTTTCATTAGCCCCCACACATTTCCAGCACCCTCTCTATTCCCAAGTTGATTTAGCCCAGTAATCTCCTTGCCTTGAAAACAAAACAAAACATGTCCGAAGCACAGAACAACAACAAAACCCTCAGGGGCTTGAGTGGGTCCTTGGAATACATTCCTCAACTATTTGCTTTTCAATTTGCTTTGGCAAATTACTATTCCTTGACCTAGGTGATATGGAAAAGCTGTAACATCACAACTTGCATCCCTCTTTCCTCAGCAGGGCCCTCTGATAATCTGCTGGGCCATTGGATTGTTTTTTGTGTGTTTCTTTGTAGCCACATTTCTGAGAATTTTCTACACATTTGTCTCATCAGTTATAAATGTTTCAATTTTCATTGTTGCATGTAAAAGAAACCAAGGTCTACTATAGAATCATAGAACTACTTAAATGCCCTTGAAAACACAAGTCATTTTGGGACCATCTACCACTTATAAATGCTGTAAAATCTACCATTTTTAATAAAGAAAGATTTGAAGAAGCTGCTAAAAGGGAAAAATAAACTTTGCTGGTGATGTAGAAATATACTCTATGGTTGAAATACAGACCGAAATTAAAGGTAATAATGTTAAAGGAATTAAAATGCAATTATGGGTAAAACAAACACCTTGTATTTGAAGAACATAATTTGAGAAATTAACCATGCAAATTAGATGAAGGCACTAACGATAACTATTTTTAGAATTATATTAATAATTCAAATCTATTATACTAAGTACATAATAATTTAAATATTTATATCGATAATCTTATTGATGTTGATTTTTTTAAATTTAAAAGATATTAGCATTATGATTTTCAAAAGCAAAGTAATTTCTAGGTGACTACTTTATATGCATGTAGAATATTTGCATATATTTTATATATAAGTTTTAGACTGATGTATTATTGAAACTCACATATTCTAATTAATAGAGTGCGGGTGATTTTCTGTATCTCTTCAGACCACTCTTAATTAAAATCAAGCTTGAGAGGTTGCTGATGATGATTCAGGCATACCTACTTTTTGATCTTGAGTACATTGTATTTGCATGAATTTCTATCAGGCTCAGCCATTAACAGGTTCTTAAATTATTCTAGTCTGACTGCCAGCAAAGCTCCCCACTACTTTTGCTCTTGACAAGGTTATTTGTAGAAGAGGAGTGCCCCTTTTCTTTGAGGAGCTGTCATGTCCATTCATCATATGACCACTTTGTATAAGCTTCCAATTCTTGCTTTCTGGTAACAGTCTAAACAGCATTTGTGATATCTGAGATCTACTTTGAAAACCTACTTAGTGCCAGCATGATGGATGGTGTACTTTGCAACTTCTTTGTAATTCATTGTGTGCTAGAAAGGTGACATTGTTTACCCCATCATAATGACAGGTGGGTCAGTAGAAGGGTCCTAAGGAGAGTTGTCCTGTCAGATGCAAAATACATATTAAAATGGATACATAAATAATTTAACATGAGTGAGGTTAGCTTCAGGGAATAAACAGTGATTTATATTTTTATTAAAAGATAAATATCAACTATAATATCATCATACTGTTAAAGACATTGGTAGTGAGTGCTGACAATGTCTAGTCAGTCTCATAAATAGAATATATGGCCATATGTAATTCCTGTGCAATTATTTCTTTTGTCCTTTGTGAAACCCACACAGATGCAGAAAAGCAAAGGAAACGATTAATATTTAATATAGGTTGGTGATATTTGAGTCTAGTATGTTTATATTTTTGAGCAGAGAATTTGTAAATATACTTCACGTAAATATACTTCATAGATTTGGGGATTTTTTTCTGTTAAGTATTATTTTGTGTCTGCAAGTAAAAACAAATAATATAATTTTATGGAGAAACTTATTTTCAGCAACTCATTAGCCTTCTACAAGATAGATTGTCATCAACACATTTACCACTTATCTGTTTCTCAGAGATCCTAGAGTTGCACCCTGCCTTATTAGCTACACAACTGTGGGTTGGTCATTTTAGTTCTCTAAGCCTCAGTGTTCTTATCTGTATAGGGGGAAAAATAATAGTACCTTAGTTGGTTGTGGGGATGAAACGATACAAACCATGTAGAGTGCATTGAGTGCACTTAGCACTCTCAAATTGCTAGCTGTTGTTATTATGTGATATAAAATAAACACATTTAAATGGGAGGAATTAAAATATGAGAACTATACAACATGATTTGGAAGTACAAACATATCATATTGTTGAAATGTAATCTTCCTGTCTTTTGTTTAATATGACAAATATTAATCATTAGGGAGGAAAATGCCTTGTTAAGTATGAATGAATAATAAAATACATATCATATCTGATCATTTTTAAATTTAAAGCTAAAAGCTCAAAGAAACTAAGAGTAAATATTTAATTTTTGAATGCAGAATGAAAATTCATGGCAACATAGGCCTGAAGAGCATTGCTTGTCTTCCTTTTGTAAAATATCAAGCCATAGTATAATACATGAAATCTAAACAGTATGTCAAATTGTATCAAGTAGTCTTAAAGAAAAAATAAAACAACTGCATGGAGTCCTTGGAGAACTTGTGTCTATTTTCTCATATTTAGGAAAACTTTGTCTTTCTCTTTTAATATTCTCAAACAAAAGCAAAATTATCGAGTGTTATGGCAAAAGACAGGGCTGTATATGTTTGGCTATGAATGCTTCCTATTATAGATTTAAAAAAATTACCAGAAAGCTAAATAAAGGGAATAGAGTGGAATTGCATTATTTAAATTTTTGTTGTTTGGGTAAGAAGATGAAGCTACTGTCTTACTAACAGAAAAATGTGATCTTGGTACAAGCAGTTTTTCAATGTTGAAAATGACTTTGCATTTTATTTGTTTCCCTTCTTTTTTTCTTATGGAATCCATCTTTTGGTCAACAGTCCACAACTATGAGATAAATGGGTGTGAACACACTTTTATATAATGTTGTTATGTTTTAAAAGTCTGCATAAAATTTTTTGGCCCAATATGATCTTCTCTTTTTGGTTTCTTGAGTTTGTGCATGAACCAACTTAGTTAACAAAACAATTCCATAATTACTGCTTTTTTATTTGAACATAATAACCATGAGTTTAATTTCCACATATTAAAGTACATTTTTTCCTGTATTTAAAATTTAGACAGAAGCATTTACAAATACAGAAGTGACCTATCACAACATGTTATCCAGAGTTAAATCATTTGTTGGAGAGGTTACATCTTCTATTTGGGAAAGAGAACAAAAGCCCATTTTACGAAATAAAAGTTTTGAAACAAAGATAGTTGAATTTAGCTAACTGGTTAAAGTGCAGTGAAATATCTTTCCCTCTTCATTAAAACAAATATGGCATTTTTAGTGAGAAAGTGTTTGACTACAAAGTTCTAATTTGACTAAAGTTATTTCTAAGGATTCTGAATCATCATAATTAAGTGTTATTTGACAGAAAATTCTAGGTTGGCATTTTTATTTTTAGTTTTGACATTATTTAAAGCATGCCACTTACCAAGTTAAGTGATAATGTAGCATTCTTAGCAAATTTAATTTATATTTTAATTTCCATAAAGTACTAGTATTTAAATATGTACCTTATGAATAAAATTTACCTAATTCCAGTAGGTGCTGTGAATTCGATTTTTTCTGAACTAGAAAGATCTATGGAAAAGTCAATCCTGAGGTTTATGTGCTATTTCAGTACACTAATGTAATTGATTTTAAAAGAAACAGAATTCTGTCACATTACTTTCATGGCCTCCAGGAAGAATTCTCTTGAATGAATTTGCAACTCCTTCAATATTCTTACCTTAATAAGTTGAGTATCATTTATTAAATAAAGTGCCCTGTGATTATTAACTTGTTTTTCCTGTCTCACTAATATAAAAAACATTCAGCAGTCAGCAAATACATACTGGATGCCTCTTAAGTGCCATTTACAGGGGACAAAGTGATCAGTAAGAAAGTTCTAGACACTGTCCACATGCAGCTGACAGTCTAATAGCCACAGTTCGGTAAGCAATTGTAAACTGCATGTAAATTGAAACTGCTGTGAGCACTAGAAAGATATTTAAGTATTCTGAACTCTAGTTTCCTCATCTATAAAATTGGCAGAAGTACCTCCCAAATATGAATGTTGTGAAGGTAGACTGAACACAACAGATATGACCTCCTTAGTAAAATGTCTAGCACAGAGGACATAAATTGTTAAGTATTGATTTTCTTTTTCCCCTATATCATGTCATAAACCTGTGCCCACTTCAGTCCTCACCGCCCTCCCTTCCTCTCTCTCTCTCAAAAGCCCTGTGTTCAATTTCCAACTTTCTAATAGCTGAGGGTTTTCTGTAAACTCCTCTGGTCCTCGTTTCTCTCTTGCTTTACCCACCTCTTCCTTCCTTCTACTTCTTACTCATTCTACTTTGCCAAGACCTAGGCACCAGCTGCAACCTAGATCTCTCACGGATACCTGCTTCTTTTTTTCAGCTACCTAGGAAAGCCCTGAGTAATACATTGCTCTACCATGTAAAAGGCCAGGTTCAGGTGCCCCAGTGGTGTGCAGAATGGTTCAAGTCAGCTTGTTCTGGCGAACGGAAATCAATTCTGTGAATCTTTCCCAATTCTGGTTTAATATTTAAACCACAAAATTTATAAATGCTAAACATCAGGGAACCCCCTCCCCCAACATACACACTGAGATACATTTTACTAACATACAACTTCCCTGCACTCAATATGCAGCAAGAAACTGTTTTTCCAGTTACAGTATGACCACAAAATTAGGGTAGGGTACATAAAGCCAAGAAAAATACCACAGAGACCACTCAAAAGTCAATAACAATATTGTAAGGGGCAGAGAACTTCCTTCTGGTTTCCATCTGAAAGGGGAAGCGTTTTAGATAAACTTTACCTTTCATACAGAACTAAAGGAAGATCTAGAGCTAAGTTCTTTCCAAGAATTCCCTCAAATTATTTGTCATATATAACCTCTTCTGGGATACTTGGAATATTTTGCAAAATAGCAACTGATCTCCCATCCTCTTTCTCAAGCAACTGAGCCTGGTCCACCGGGCTTCCTGCCTGGACTCTCAACATAGTGACCCTGCATCTGGATTGCCCTCCACCCTGAGGCCAGGAGGCATGGTTGTTGAGTCATTCCAGGTTACTCATCTCCAAAGCAATTAGCCAGTGCCGCTGCTGCTATTTTTTATTTCATTTCAAGGATCTTATTCCTGGTTTATGGCAGGGAAACAGAGTAAATAAGTTAAACATGTGGAAAGTGATGAAGTTGCAGAAATTCTCATAATCAGTTATTGCTGATATTCATGGAAATGTCAATGGAGTAGGATTAACCTCTTTTACATTAATTTATGGTGTCCATTCTCATGATGAGAAGGAAGAATCTAGATCCAGTTTCTCTAGACTATTTTTGTTTTTAGGACTTGTCAACTGAATTGAGCCAAATCTTCTTTTCAATTTATAAATATTTTTAAGTCTCCTTTTTGGTAAAAGCAGACCAACCATCCAACCAAAATACTCTCACCCCTCTCAGCGGCATGTTTCTCTTGCTCCAAACTGTTGTATATCACCTAACTGTTGTTTTTTCCTTCATTGATAAATTATCTGAAATGCCATCCCCATCTAATCTCTACCCCATAAGTAGAAAATCAATAACTCCCTATTTCAACATTTCAGTGTTTTACTCCTTAACATATTCAATGTCTTTGTTTCATTTGATCGAGCTCGTCACTCATTTGTTCTTAACTTCTGCCAAAAAAGTTTTTTCCCCAGGTGAGTGCATGGCTTCTCATTGATTAGATATGATCTCCATAGCAATGCCTAACCTGACAACCTTATTAAAATAATTCCTTATCACCCTCTACTATATTACCCCTTCCTTATTGTTGTTAGAGCATATCATAACTGAAAATCTTCTGATTTGTTAGTGTCTTTGTTTACCTTTTTATAGTTGACCTAACAGGAGAAAGTCACCAGAGCATGAAGGCACCTTTTGCAACTCATTTTCTTCTGTAACTTCAGAAACGAAAATATAACTTGACACATAATGTTGTGGTCATCATGTCAGCAAGCCTTGCATTTATTATATCACTGTAGCAAATACTTTTTCCAGCAAGTGTATATATTACAGTAAAAAAAAAAAAGTGATAAAATTGACAAGCCACCTCTTTATCTGATCTTTTTCACCAACAACAGCAAAATGGATTTGTGTCTCATGCTTAATGCTGGATTCAGTTAGGATGTACTATTTCAGCACACTAGCTGGTATCTCTTCTGATTGGTTAGGAGTGCATTTTAACTGATTAACACTTGCATCCAGTTATTAAAGATTTTAAATAGTTAAATATTGTTTAAATAATTTATAGTTTTTAAATATTAATAATTATTTAACATTAAGATATTAAATTTTTTCTATAGCTCCCTACTTATGCCAACCCCAGTTGGTCTTCATTAACTAGATTACCATCCTGAGAAGGAGTTTGAAAAAGCGGTAAATGATTAGTGATGTCTGCCACAGGAGTGGGAGGAAGCAGCATTGATTTTCATGCTCTGGTATGGTGTGGTTTTCATGATAATATCCATGTGATGGAAAGCCTTTGAACGAACTTGAAAAATAAAAGTACTAATACAATTCTCTGAATTTTGAAATCTTCATAAATATTAATATATTAATGCCTTCTAGAAAAGACAGAGGTAAACATGGGAGGACGTTTTGATTTTACATGTTTTTAATAGACATGAACACTAATTTGAAGAGGAGTCAAAGCTAGATTATGTAAGATAGTAAATTTCTGAAGTAAAACTTGTATTGAGGTGACTGGTATTTCTGATGACACTGTATTTTGTCAGTATGTTGGGTTTACCATTGCCGACTCTGAGTAGAAAATTACTGTTTTAGTCAAAGCAACAATGCTTTTCAAACACTCTGTACATTCAGAATCTGTTAGAGAAGAGCTAAGAGGATCCAGAGTGATTGATTTGGTTGAAAATGTCAAGTCTGAAAAATTTGAAAGCATACACCATTTCATAAGCGTGAATAATTTTTGCTACCTCAAGACAGAAGAGAAAATTGGCACTAGATTGTTCATCATTGTGTAGCACAGGCTACCCACAGGTGGATGGCCCTGTTTAGTCTTCTCTGACCTAGTTATTACCATGATAGTTCTATTTTTTTTTAAATTTATTTAGCTGACCACAGAAAATAACAGTTCTATTCATTTCTCTTAGTTATTCCTTTCTGTTGCTTCTGATCAGGATAGTCTCACCATTTCTGTGTAGAAGCATAAAACCACTAATATAATAGAATATCACTTTTTAATGTTTTGAGTTTTTGTTATTGCTAATTATCTGGTTTATGATTCCTCCTAATCACTTATTTTGCCACAAAAGATAATTGTATTTTAATATACAGTGGTTATTTCTAAACTGTGCCACTTTCTCTCTTAGCTACTACCACTATCTACTGTCATTTCAGTACTTTAAAATCTTTAATGAAATGTAAAATATTTGTTTTTTGTTACAGTTGCTATCATTTTATTTTTTTGTTATTAATCAAAAATTAATGCATAGAATTTAAATAAAAATTAATGTTTTTCCCCCAGGTTAAGTAACAATAATAATAATAATTAAAAAAAAAAAAACAGAGCTAGTCCATTTTACTTTGCACTTCTCACTTACTTCCTCCTATGTGTCAGGGAAGTCCTCAGTGGAAAAGCTGGTGCATACAAGTGAATAGTTCAACAAGTACATGGGTTCCTGCTCATTTGATGCTTTCTAAAGGGATTAGTCAGATGTAACTTACCCCTTGGTATTTGGACATAAATTAAACATTGTACCTCAACTGTTTGACTGGATGATTTTCTAGTGTGACAGAACACATACTATAAGAAAGGTCCATTGTAGAAACAAGAATGTGTGGAAAGAAATGGCTTGACATTTTATCATATCATTGTATATTGATTTGTGTCTTAGAAAAATTCAATGTGCTTTCTTGCAGCTGTGATTTTTCAGTTTGCTTTAAGGTAAATAGGAAAGGCTTTCAGGAAGGACCTGATTCAAAGACATCTTTTGAAGGCAAAAAGATACATTTTTATTAGTACTGGTCAAACCATGAGAACACTGATTTCTTTAATTATTGATTTTTAATGCAGAAGCCAAAATAAATTTGTATAATGATGCTGAATTGAAGACTATTTTTGTGAAAAATGAAAAGAAAGACCCTCTTATGTGTTAAAATGCTTGAATCTATCGATGTGCTATTTAAAGAAAGATCATTGAAGAGCTCTTTAATTAAAACTGCCATTATTGAGGCAAGCTATTGCTGTTTTCCAATAATGTAAACTAGTATTTTTGTAACTCTCATACCTTTTGGTTTATATACAAACAAAAAGTGGAAGTCTAGCCCACACTGTTTCAAACCAGCATGATCTTCCCCCAGCCTCTCCTAAGTATGAAAAATATGTTCATTAATATAGCCAATTGAGTAATATTCCTGTTTTAAGATGATATCAGTGATCACACATAATTAGTATGTGGCTTAAAAATTTAAATGAATAATATGAATCTTCTCATTTTTTTCAGTGTGATGATTATTAATATGTAATAATTTATTTAACTAGGCTTTTAAAATCATAATTCCATAGTTATTTATATTGTAATGGTATTAGCAAACTCAAAAATTATATTAATAAGCCTTGCTAATCACATTTTAATAGGAACAAAATTATTATCCAAAAGCATTCAGACAGAAGTGTTTTTAACAAGAAGGTTTTCTTAGGTAATCCATTTGAAAGTATAGCTCAACTTTTCAGAGATGCCATATAAACTATAATCATTTTAATTTAAGACCAATAAGCCAACAATATATGCTGCATATCTGGGTGAAGGGTGAGAAAGCTGCATGATGGATTCATTGAGGAAAAGTTTTATATGTATATAAAGAGATGAGTCCAGTGAGGTCCTCAGAAGAGTCAGAAACAAATCACTATGGGATTCAAAGTAGAGAAAGTCACATATACATGGGCAACAGGGAAATACAGTTCATAAGAAGGTAACATTTGAAAAGGTATCAGTAAAGTTTTGTATCAGTAAAGTTTTGCCAGATGCAGTTGAATGAAATGGTTAAGGAAATATTTCATGCCAGAAATGCTTCCTCTAACAGATTTGTTGGTATCTTGGTATTCACATGTGCTTCTAAAAACTTTTCTCTTCATATGAGTCTTCTATGGAAATCCTTTGCATGAAACTAGTAGAAGAAATTAACTCAGGTTGAGAAAGGTGGGAATTTAGATGTATAGATTCTCCATCTGTGTTCTTTCTGTATTTGCCCCCACTAACTCCTTAATGTCTCAGTGTTATTATTGGAAAGCATAACAACTACTTTTTTTTTTGTTTTAAGACTTACTTGTTTTGTGGGGGAGGGGACGGGTAGAGACAGAGGGAGAGAATCTTCA
Organism: Mustela lutreola; assembly: GCF_030435805.1. NCBI lineage: Eukaryota > Metazoa > Chordata > Mammalia > Carnivora > Mustelidae > Mustela > Mustela lutreola. The sequence continues at coordinate 125,835,593 of NC_081291.1, read as the reverse complement.
AGCAGACTTCCTACTGATCAGGGAGTGAGTCATGGGGCTCAGTCTCATGAACCTGAGATTATGACCAGAGCTGAAAACAAGAGTCAGACAACTAACTGACTAAACCACTCAAGCACCCCAATGATTACTATCTTAATAATAGAAATTATGGAAACTAAACATTAAAGAAATCACCTTGGATCATAGGAAGATGTGTTTGATAGAACCTTCAGTGTGGAGCTTTTCAAGGAGAAGGAAAAGAGCAACCACATCAGAGGATTCTCATTAGAATCTCCAGAAAGGCATACAGGTTTCACATTAATAAAAAGGGGACTTCTTAAGATAAGAAATATTTGATGTAGAATAAAAGATACCTGTAGCGGGGCACCTGGGTGGCTCAGTGGGTTAAGCCTCTGCCTTCAGCTCAGGTCAAGATCTCAGGGTCCTGGGATCAAGCCCCACATCGCATTGGGCTCTCTGCTCAGCAGGGAGCCTGCTTCCTCCTCTCTCTCTGCCTGCCTCTCTGCCTACTTGTGATCTCTGTCTGTCAAATAAATAAATAAAATCGTTAAAAAACAAACAAAAAAAAAATACCTGTAGGGAGGGTAGTGAATATTTGACAGAAATCGTAGTCTGATCTCATGTTCTAAAATCCTTGAAGATTTTATGCCAGATTAGTGCATATAGTCAGCCATACAGGTTGTATCCTGTATAACCCAAGGATTTGTCATTCACACTGGGTATATGCACCACCTGAACACTGTATATGATGGAATTTACTTAATTTGAATAAAAATTGAGAGCCTTTGAATTTTTTGTAATGGTATGATTATTGTTGAACTTTAAGGAAATTAATCTTGTGTTTTATAAAATGGTTTAAATTCCAGAAACATAAATATATAGTAAACCAATATTGATCGTCTGGTTTTTTTTGTTTTGTTTTGTTTTTAATTTTTTATTTTTTATAAGCATATATTTTTATCCCCAGGGGTACAGGTCTGTGAATCACCAGGTTTACACACTTCACACTTCACTCACCAAAGCACATACCCTCTCCAATGTCCATAATCCCACCCCCTTCTCCCAACCTCCTTCCCCCTAGCAACCCTCAGTTTGTTTTGTGAGATTAAGAGTCACTTATGGTTTGTCTCCCTCCCAATTCCATCTTGTTTCATTTATTCTTCTCCTACCCACTTAAGCCCCCATGTTGCATCACCACTTCCTCATATCAGGGAGATCATATGATAGTTGTCTTTCTCCACTTGACTTATTTTGCTAAGCATGATACGCTCTAGTTCCATCCATGTTGTTGCAAATGGCAAGATTTCATTTCTTTTGATGGCTGCATAGTATTCCATTGTGTATATATACCACATCTTCTTGATCCATTCATCTATTGATGGACATCTAGGTTCTTTCCATAGTTTGGCTATTGTGGACATTGCTGCAATAAACATTCAGGTGCACGTGCCCCTTTGGATCACTTCAATAAATGGTGTTGGGAAAATTGGACAGCCACATACAGAAAAATAGACACACACGAAAATAGACTCAAAATGGTTGATCGTCTGTTAAAGGAATGAATTAGGCTTGTAACTTTTTTAGAAGGGACAGGGCAAAGGAAAAATGAATCCAGAGCTTTTAAAAAATTTTTTTAATTTAAATTTAATTTAGTTAACTTTTAATGTTTTATTAGTTTTAGGGGTAGAATTTAATGATTCATCAGTTGTGCATAACACCCAGTGCTCATCACATCAACTGTCCTCCTTAATGCCCATCACCCAATTACCCCATCCCCCACCTCCCCTCCCTCTAGCACCCCTCAGTTTGTGACTCTAAACTATTTTTTTCAATGACCAGAGGAATTGTTGTATCCTGTTAGAAATAGAAAGATCATGTCTGTGGTGATTGGGTCGGGATAAGAGTAGAAATAGTTCTTTTTTGAATATATCAAATTATTGTGAACGATTTTGTCATACTAAATGGACAGTTTGCTTATTCCTGTAAGACTTTATTTTTCTCTTCTCTTTCAGGCTGAAGTCATTGATGTGAGTTATGGAAATGCAGATGATTTAAAAAGGATTCAAAAAATGAAAAATACAACGAATAAGATTGCACTCCTGAAATTAGGAAAATTGCCATTACTTTATAAGGTTGGTCTGATGGCTGTTTGTTGGTGGTGGGGTGATTTTTTTTTTTTTTCTTTTTGAGTTACATGCCTCTGTAAGTGGATAGAAAGAGAGAGAGACCTAGAAGGAGGGAGAAAGAGAAGCACAAAAAGTAGAATGTCACAGAAAATGACTTCACCAAAGTGGAACATTTTAAGTTAAAATCTTTAAGAGAAAAATTAATGTTCTTATTACTTAAGACAGAAAATAATTTAAGCCAGGTATTGGAGTTTGTGGGACCTTGATAAAATTGTCTGTACTCTTTATAATAATACCAATGTAGAATGCTGGAAATGAGAACCAGAGTTTCCTCTTACGACATACGTGAAACTTCTATTATCAAAACTGACTAATTACTGTGTGCTTTGTGTTAGACTAGTATCTAGCAGATTTACACTCCTTAGTGATTGATTTTGTCAACTGTATAACTTCACAGTTACTGACTGTGCTCAAGAATTTAATTAAAATATAATATGCGAAGGAGAAACAGAAATTTGATTTATTTTATTTAAATAGAAGTTTATTAACACTCATCCACTAGATGCATTTACATAATTAAAGCAGCTCACTCTAAGTATCTCATAATGAACCACCACGAAAGATAGCTACTACTGCTCATTCTTACTTCATTTTCTTTTTCTATTAAAAAAGAATGGTCAGGGGCATGTGGATGGTGCAGTCAGTTAAGCATCTGAATCTTGGTTTCCGCTCAGGTCCTGATCTCAGGGTTGTGAGCTTGAGCCCTGCATGGAGCTCCCAGCTCATCATGGAATCTGCTTAAGCCTCCCTCATCCTCTTCCCGCTCTCCCTGCCCTCTCTTGCATGCACACACACTCTCTTTCTAAAATAAATAAATGAATCTTAAAAAAAAATAAATAAAATAAAAAAGAAAAAAGAATGGCCAGTGTAGTTCTGTCACTGGAACGCTCTGGTTCTTAACATGTATTGGATTTCTCCTCACCCAACACTTAAAAATCCTTGCTTCCCAGTTCAGAATTTTTCCAGAAATCTGTTTGCACACGCTGTAAAGAGACAAGAGAACATCCTGTGTCTGTTATTCATTACCTTCCATGGATGTCATTACACTTAAATCAATGTCTGATAGTTGATAATTGTCTAGAATTTTAAGGTAGTCTTAAAAATACTTTATATTTGAGATATATGATATAAGTATATCAATGTGATATTAATTTTAGTAGTATAATTTGTCAGTGTATATTAAATCACTTAGTCACATTTTGATCCATTAATTCCAGTTCAACTAGTACGCAATATAGAGGGAAAAACAGAGATAATAAACATAAAGATCATCAATGATGTGACAAATTTCAGAGATGATTTGTGTGTCCAGTTTAATATTGAAAATAATGCTATTTATATGGCTGGATACTATACATTTACAATGTAAAGAAGAATATTGAGGGGAACCTGGGTGGTTCAATAGGTTAAGCATCTACCTTCAGCTCAAGTCATGATCCTGGCTTCTGGGATTAAGCCCCAAATCAATCTCCCTGCTCAGTGGGGAGCCTGTTTCTCCCTCTGCTGCTCCCCATACTTGGGCATGTTCTCTCTCTCTCTCTGTCAAATAAATAAATAAAATCTTAAAAAAAAAAAAGAAGACTGAATATTATGTGAAAATTTTCATAAGACGAGCAAGTTATAAAGTAGACGTTTGTAGTAATTATCATAGTAATGATTGTATTATTGTTATTTCTAAAGATAACATGTTAGTAAGCTGGGATAAATACTTTTCTGTGCATTTTTTTAATGTATTGTCACGTTAATCTTCACAATAATCATAATGTTGGGTAGGGACAATTATTATCTTCAGTGTACAGAAGTAAGTAAGACAGGAAACAAATAAGTGACTGGCTCAAAGATGGTCAGATAGTCAAATGATACAATCTGGATATATACCCTGGTAGTTCTACCTCACATTCTGCATCTTTAATGTGTAAATGTAGTTACAGTAGCTAGCTAATCAAGATGATAAATTGGAATTTTTAAGTGAGGCTCTAATATATACAAGAATGTGTATTTCAATATGAACTACCCAACACCAATATTTCAAAGGAAATAATTAAAAGCATGTTAGAGCGTTGTTGAACCTCTTCCATCTGGTATATAAAAGATTGAGAAGATGGGATAGGGAGATTTTATGAATATAAATTTTGGAGAAATTTATTTTTTTAAGATTATATCTATTTAATTGAGAGAGGGACACACACACACACACACACAGCATGAGCATGGGGAGAGGGAGAAACAGACTCCTTATTGAGCAGGGAGCCCAGCCTAGGGCTCAATTCCAGGACCCTGAGATCATGACCAGAGATGAGGGTAGATGCTTAACCAACTGAAACACCCAGGCACCTCTGGAGATATTTCTTTTAAGTTCTACTGTAAGCTTTGTGACTGGTGCTTCAATGGAACCATGTGGAGGGCTTAATGTGTACCTCTGCAATATGGGGGACAGGATAGACTGGTGCCTGACTCACCCTAGAAACCTGAAAGTAAGAGATGGGTTTGCTCACCATCTAATAAGTGAGCAGAAAAGGAGTGTCTGTGTTGGGGTTGACCTGTCCCTCCAGAGCTGGGAGCAGAAAAATATATGTGTGTTTATATATTTATGTAGTATCTATGTCTCTGTATATCTATAAGTAGATACAGTTATATATACATACACACAATATTTTCCAGAGACCTAGAAATAGTGTCTATAATTGGCTCTTCAAAAAGATACAAAGTAGCTGCCTGCCTAGTCCTTCTGGTCTAAAGAATACACTAATGTTTATAGTGACTCTTGAGAAGGTAGAATGCAGTTGTAGAGAGGTAACACAAATTCATACTGATTTGAAAACTATCCAAAAAGAAAAACTAATTTATATTAGGTATATTTCCTAGTGAAACAAAAGAGTATAAGTGAGTACATGTTTATGTTAAGCCTACTTGAGTTCAGGCCTAGTCAAATCTGTGGTTTTCTGGTCTGGGCTAGACTAGTGGGAATGAATTATTTCTCCTGGCCAAGAAATGCTTTACCTGCCCATACCCCCCATCCCTGTTGTTCTGATGCACCTTCCTTTGACCCAAAAAGACTTACAGCTCTCCAGTGTTATTTACTCCAGCTTCTAGGGGCCAATTATATAAATTGGGTCAATGGAATTATGGATGATTTCTACTTCTTTATAGTTTCCCATTGTTAGTAGTATGGGCTAGAAATTTTTCTAAGCTTTTTTTTTTATGTACTATCACATTAATCTTCATAATAACCATAATACTGAAGTAGGAACCATTATTATCTTCAATTTATAGGTAAGTATCATTAGTGCATGAGGGAAGAAAGAAAACAGAGTGTACTTCTTCTTCAATAACAGACCTGAGTTGGTGGAGGGCAAGAAGATGAAATTTTAAATCAAGGGTAGAGTTTTGATCATGATGTGAGATGATGTGTTCTAATTATTAAAACATGTGACTCAAATTGATTAGATGACTTTAAAAATTATCAATAATCAGAAGAAGTCTTCTTTTAGGTGTTTGGGGATCCTCTCTAGGTATGTTCTGAAAGGACAGTGGGAAACCAAGCAACATTGTTTCTGGTACTTGAATTCTGCTTGTTCAGTCTTCCAGTGATATAGGGACCTAAAATGTTGTCTGTAGAAGGGACCAATTATGTTAATTGGATTGGTGAAATTACAGATGATGAAAAATTCAAGTTACATAAGACATTCAAAAAACCTTTTGTAACAGAATTTATAGGCCAAATACTCAAAATCCTTACCAGTAGATTATGAATGAAAACAAACAAGTTTCTTTATATTTGACTTTATATTTCCCAGGGAATATTTACATTATAAAACCATTTGGCCATATCTACAAAGCAATGAATTAGTGGTTTATCTGGAGTAGGATGCAGTTATTAAGAACTTGGTGTATTTCCCCTCATCACCTTATTTATAGGCCCATGAGTAGATTTAACAAAGAGATATATGTGGAATCCCCCTCTAGACAGAGCCTTGCCACAAATTTAGTATATCTCCCTAGCAGAGGACACAAGGTATCCCTTTCTTTAACTTTTTAAATTCTACTGTAGCTGGTCTCTGTGTTCTGTGGATTATCCCAGATATTTGGGGGAATCATTGATAAAACATTTATTGATATACATTCACATAGAAAAAGGAAGTATGGACAAGATAAGGTTATACAGCATGGTAACAGCTAAAAATGTTTAGCTGGTCCATCAAGTATATTCTGGGGCTGACACTAGAAAGCAAGGCAATGTAGTGATACAACTGGGTTGAAAATGGCAGAGAACCAATTGACTTCTTTGTGTATCACAACTGCTCATCATGATTCTCAATAAGCATCTATCTGGACTGGGAACATGTAGCTGAATGAGTAAAGAGAAAAGTTCGTCTCTTCTGACTTATGCAGTAGTTACTAAATCAGAGTTCAAAAATACATTTGGGTGAGACGCTCTGCATCTGAGGTAGAGCAAAAAGGGAAACTAATTGTGAATTAAATAATCTCCTAAAATGAGTAGAAAAATAATCTGTGGTCAAGAAGGAGGAGATCTCATTAGTTTTAATGTAAATACTGTCCATGTGTTAATTTAGTTTCCATGAGGGTTTGCTGAGAAAATCCCTGTACTGTGTAGCAGGAATGATGAAAAGCACATGGCTTTTAGAAGTTGCCTTCATCGATACATTGTGACCACGAGAGAGCCAACCCAGTTCTCCAGATCTAACTTGTGCTAGTTCCCTTAAGCTTAAACCTTAGAGAAAAGTCTTTAGGTAATTTTTAGTTTTGTATTTTAGCAGTTTGTTTTATGGGACAGTGCTTTAATTCTTTAAACTTCAAGACAGAATATTATTTTATAGGTCCTAATGAATTCACTTAGATTTCTCTGCGACAGTCTGAAACTTAGTAAAGCCCATCCTAAGACCTTCACATATTCCCAAATTGTTGAATAGCACTCTAGTATGAAATTTATTTTATAAATGCAATAAAAGCCCTTGGCTTTCTTTTTAGAGCCATTTTCATAAAAGCAATAATAATAAAAAAAATTCTGGTATACTTCGTGACAACTAGAACTCATATAAATCCTTCTGAAACATGGAGGCTGGGCCATTATCTAGGTCTATACCACACATCAGCCTCATGTCTTACAGGAGTTAAATTTGTATGCAATGAAATTACAGATTAACGCATATATTTATGCCTTTTTTGCATGGTGAAATTACACATAAAAATCCACAAATGCTATTGCTGTTTTTTGTTTGTTTGTTTTTAGTGAAAGGAGTAATAGACAGCACATTCCTAGTACGCACTGTTACATAGTAAGATATATCCATAAGTATTAGCTGGTTTTTAAATTTTCCTTATTTACATTTTTATCTTTATAATCAGAATTTTAATGATCCAGGAATCTGAATGATTTTGTAATTTCCTACAATGAACCATTTCCCTATCTATTCATCCAATAAGATTTATACTTTAATATTAATTGTATACTCTTTGGCCAGTGTGTAACTTAACCAACCACTACTTAAGTTCATAAGGCATTCTTACACAGGTAGGCCTCTTCGAAGAGCCCAGAGGGAAATGGGAGGTAGGAAACAACTGTTAGGTGTTTATACCTTTGAATAGAATGTTTTCCACAGGTTAGGAAGGAGTAGAATTATTTAAAGACAGGTAAACTTCATACTATTTACTTAATTTAAAAAATAATTAAATTAAAATGCTGAGTTGGGGATTCAGTGAGGAAATATCTATAGGTATTGGTGATTTCCCAATCTGTATTAAACAAATGGACAATTGGATGATCAATAAGAAATCTTCTAGTTTAGGTAAAGTAGATGCTGAGAAACATGGTATTTGAAAACTAACTTCACATGAAGCAATTTGCACGCTTTGAAGATTGGCTGAATTGTGGTTTAATTCATTCCAGTCTCCTTTTCTTTTTTCCTGATAGCATTAATTCAGTCCCTTTTCTTTTTTTCTGATAGCATTAATTCAGCAATTAATTCAGCATAATTCAGAATATAATAACCACATTCAAAAGAATTATTTTTTCTTCTAGCTAATAATAGACAGTGTCTACTCTGCTCCAAGCAGTTTAAGTTTAAGATGGTAAAATTGAAAATTAATTTCTTATACCCTAAAATTAAAATATGCATTTACCTAAGAGCTCAAAAATATGTGGTGCCTATTACAATAATACAACGATGTGCACAAAAAAGGGATTTGGGATGTCTAGGTGGCTCAGTCAATAAGGTGTCTGCCTTTGGATCAGGTCATGATCCCAGGGATGGAGTCCCTCAATGGGCTCCTTGTTCAGCAGGGAGCCTGCTTCTCCCTTTGTCTGCTGCTCCCCTGCTTGTGTTCTCTCTTTCTCTTTCTCTGATAAATAAATAAATATATAAAAATTTTTAAAAAGGTATTCAATATTTTTAAGAGATAAAATATTCATGGTATGTTTTATGCATGTGTGATATATGCATGGGCACACTGGTATAATCTTATTTGTGATGTGGCAATGAGGCTACAAAGATAGGAAAAAGGAGGAAAAAAAACTTTTTAAAAAGATTTTATTATTTGAAAGAGAGAGAGCAAGTGAGCAAGAGAGAGTGCATAAGCATGGGGTGCGGGGGAGGCAACTGGAAAGGGAGTGGGAGAAGCAGATTCCCTGTTGAGCAGGGAGCCAGATGTACGGCTGCATCCCAAAACTCTAGGATCATGACCTGAGCTGAAGGCAGAAGCTTAACCAACTGAACCACCCAGGTACCCCGAAGACCCCCATTTTTATTGAAAGTTTTAGTGTATTATAATTTCCCCCGGTATTGGTGATCCTAGTGGATCTATATATGTGACTTTCTATGACTATTTCAGATGAAAAAAGTGTTTAAATTAGCACGATTGTATGGTGCTTTTAGATATGTTTTTGTGTATGGAAGCAGACTTGCTCCTTTTAATTTAAGAGAATTTTTGAAAGTATTTTACAAAAATAAAAAACAAACACTCTCTTGATACTTAGAAAGGGTATGTTTGTTCACTTACTGCTTCAATGAGGTACTTCCTACCCAGTTCTCAGAAGTGATTACAAAAGACCAGTTCTCCATATTTTGTAATTAAAAAAATCCAGAGCTGCTCTGTTGATCATAGAAAACATGGTCAAGACTAGAACACAAAGTCAGAAAAGAGTGGTTTAATATATTTAAAACGTAGATCCGCTGTTGTTTTTACAAATCAGAATGCCTTCCATTTTCCACTGACTGACTTTACTTATTTTTCTAAATGACTTAGACCAAATATTACCATATCTATAAAAGTTAAGTAGTTTTTGTTGAAATACAACTTCAATCATAAGTTATAATGAGAAAACTTTGGACTGTGTCATTATTCTGCCACTTGGTAATCAGACTTTAAGGAAGTGAGTTTAGGATAAGAATAACTAATCGAATGCTTCAGATCCTATTCCTGGTATTAGAGTATTATTTTATGGCTTAAAAGCAAATGAAGATATGTCTACAAGTCTTCAAAGTCTGAATTATTCATTCATGGTGAATGAATCCCATAATTTGAAAGTCATGTCTGTGTTTTACTTATGTGATAATATAATTTAATTACATTTACTGTCTCAAATCATAAAATCAAAACAAGTGACATCATGTATCAGAAGAGATGATTTTTGCATATATGCTGTAATATGGCCAACAAAAATAATCCCCATGTCTTCACACAAGTTTGGGACCAAAAGAAAGGGTGCAAAGCATGTTTTTGCTCCTGACTGTTAAATGTGTAAATTAAGAAAAGCAAGAAATTAAAAAAGGGAGAGAGGGAAGCCAGAGACAGGCAAGAATGGAGGAAGGAAAGAAGGAAGAAAAAAAAAAACAAACTGATTTTTTTTTTCTAGTTCATTCCCTAACGTGACACAAGTTTCAGAAATATTTTTTAATATATTATGTATTATTCTAAAATCTGAAAGAGTAAGTTGTAGACATATTTTAACTTTTGGGAATTGTAGATGTCTTTTATGGCAGTAACATGGCTTTGTGGTAATCTGGAGCTTACCTTTAAATATTCCAGTTTTTCCCTCTCCTCCTGCATATAGTTGACAATATTTTTCCTGCTGTAGATAGGTGTCCCCATCGGTCCACTCTGCATTGTTTGCTCTGTGTTTGACAAGTAACTTGTTTTAAATCATGAAGCACAGTGTGGCGCAATGCAATGATAGTAGATACAGTCTCCAGTCCTGACTCTTCTTGTCGTTTAAGTGACCTTAGAATATTACCTAACATCTTTGAAGTCTTAGAGATTTTGTTTGGTTCTCTCTCTCTCTCTCCCTCCCTCTCTAATTATATTCTAGGCATCAGTAATAAAAATAATATCAACTCTTAAGGTTGTATATTAAATTTGAAAATGCAAGCATAACTCTTTTTATTAAAGATTTTATTTATTAGAGAGAGAGTGAGAGCATGAGTGGAGGTGGGGAGAAGGAGAAGCAGGCTCCCCAGTGAGCAGGAAGCCCCAGGTAGGCTTGAACCCAGGATCCTGGGATCTTGACCTGAGCTGAAGGCAGGCACTTAACTGACTGAGCCATCCAGGTGTCCCAACAATCATAACTCTTGATCAATATTATTTCAAGCCCTTAAAAACCAAAAATCTAATGGGAAAGGACATGAATTTAATAATGAGGAAATGTCGGTTCTCTCAAACTTGCTGAATTGAACTGAAGACAATAATATACTTATTAGATAAATCAATTATAGAAATATTATCTCTCAAGATTGCACTCTTGCACAATTTAACAATAAGAATTATGTTGATGCCATGTAGCATAATTTAAATCTCAAAGGAAAAAAATTAAAGTTGTCTCTTTAATTCTTTTTGTAAAGTAAGACATATAAATTAATGGAGAAATGAATGTTAAAAATAAACATAAACTGATTAAGGATGACTATAAACAATGACCTGACAGGATAGTGCCTACTTTCAATTTTTACATTCTTCAGTGTTTATTTTTATGCACAAACATTTTTGAGATGATAGAATTATATAGTATTATGAAGATAATATTTTGGTAATTAAAACTGTATTATATTACAGAGTAGTATAAATATCTACAAATTTTAAATTTATTGTGAAAGTGGGGGTATCATGTATGGCTCCAAAAACAGAAGAAAATTTCCTGAATCCTAAGGTTATTGTAGAAATTAATTGAAATAATACATATAAGATTTCAACACAATGTCTAGAACATACTAAGCATTTAACTGAATATAAGCCAATATTTTATTTAATCACACCAAAATATTTTACCAGTTACTGTGTTTTCTATTTGCATTTCATTTCCTTAATGGTCACTATCCTGTGTAATCAAAATCTAAGATTTTATTCATTATACCGTATAATCCCTGCCTTGTTTGTTCTACATAAGGCTCAGTACTTCAGTAGAGGGTTTAGATTATGTCAGGAATTATTATGACATTGAAGATTTTCTTTTGTATTTGAAATTAGAGTATCCTAAAACTAACTTTTATTTAGAGATTTTTACATAGTTCCTTCCATTTCTGAAATTTCATAGAGGGTGTTTACAAAACTGAAAAATTAAAAAGTAAATAAACCCTTGGCTCTATACATAACAAAATTTTTGAAAAGCCATCTGATGTCTAATTAGTAATTGCTATCTATTTGCCATGGAGCTCTTTCTCTCTCTGTCTTTTAATAAAAATAAGTTAATTATTATGTTGCTGAGGAACACCTTGCTAAGGAATCTTATTTAGCAGCTTGGATTTTACTAATTTGCTCTTGCTGTAAAATACGTGGAGACAGTTAAATTACTTCTGGCAAGAAATATTGAAAAAAAAATGAGTATTTGTTTGGCAAAAAAATCCCCAAAACCTCTCCCTAAAATTTATGTAATTAAAATTATAGCCACACAATGTATTGTAGCTGGTTTTGAATTCAATAGACTTCCTGTTTTTATAACAAATTAACCTATAATAAGTTAAAAAACCTTAACCTAGCTATAGAAACTTAAAATATTCTCACTTGAGCTTCGAAATTAATATACACTGAATAAATTGTTATTTTAACCAGTAATTATTAACATATAAGTTAATTTATTATTCTCATAAATATTCATTAAATTGCTTTTTAACTGAAAATATATATTTACTGTGTTTATGTGAAAGCTATTGGGAAGGTTTTATAGCCCAGTATATATTATAGTTAAAAATAAAGCTTTTGTGGTTTTAATAAAGTGCAATTTGAAAAAAGCCTATTACAGGTAAAATGAAAGTTACTTTTATTTACTAGATTTGCATTTCCAAATTTTATTCAGTCTTCATGTAAGCTTTTGGTGTGTTTTCTCTTGTACTGAAATTTAGATTATACCTAGGAATCTCATTTAGCATAATAAATTCCTTATAAATTTTCTTCAATTAAAAATAAGTACATTATTTAAATATTATAGTCATCCAAACTACATTTTAAAGCTCTTACAACACTGATAGTTCCAATCATTTTGGAATAATTCTGCATTTTAAATTAAATTTGTTTTGGAAAATTAGAAAAATTAGAGTCACTATAATCCGAGAATATGTGTAGTATAATAGCAGGCTCGAGTTTGGAATAGTATTCATAATCAAGGAAGAGCTGTCAAGCAGATTATTCCAAAAGATCATGTTTTTTCTTGAATGTTCAGTTATGGTTTTCTTTTTGTTTTTATCCAAATCTATTACATTCTTACTATCCCTACCTATTGAGTAAAGAGGAGGCTTGTTTTTTATGTGGATAAATTATCCACATCAAACTTCTGTAATTCTCACACTAAAAAATTTTCAAACAGTGTGAAGATATAAAATGAGTCACCAAATGAAATGGAAGAGAAACACTTGAGGTTGTAACTTACCATACATACCTGACGTTGTTCTAATACCCAAATTAATGACTGTTCTAATACAGTTTCTTTGTCTTTAAATAGTGGCATATCTATATTTGGACAGGAGTACAACTTGGTGAGGGCATTATGGATATTAAAACACCCGTGATAAAATCTAAAATTTAATTTCTATTCTGTTAAGAATAGGATAATGGTAACATGTTTCATCACCTTGTATTTTGGGTGGTATCCACTCTATTGTCAGCTTTATAAATTTTACAACTTTGAGGACTCCTTAACATAAGAAAAGAACTGGTTAAAAATAAAATTTGTAATATTTAGTATATTAAAATAGAATTGGCTTTCCTCCCAAGTTGCTATTATAGGACGGATACACAAGCATTGTTCTACCTACTTCTTATCCTTCATTACTGAGCTTTCTGTGACTCTGTAGGAAATTATCTAAATCTTTCATACATGCACCTGGATTAAATTTTTAGTTTTTAATTTAGAACAGTAAACAAAATGAAGCAAGTCAGCCCATGTTGGTTTCCTGTGTTATTATGTGTGCTGATATACATGTTTTATAGTCATTGTTTCAACATGTTTTGATATACAACTGTCTATTTTGAAGTGAACCAAAGAGAAAGGCAGCTACAGGATATGAGTATGATTGGATCAGAAGACAATGAGGAAATCATTAAAAAATAATTTAATTTCTAAAATTTTCAAAATTGTCTGCAATATTCTAGATCCTTTATTGTCTATTTTTCATAGACAGCAAAACTCAGTGACAAAGTGTTTTATGCTAAATTGGAATCAAAGAGGTCTGGGCAAAATAGCAGAGTGACCTGTGCTGGAAATAATGAAGTGAAACATGGCTACAGGATGGCTGGGTGGCTCAGTCAGTGAAGTGTCTGCCCTCCACTTGGGTCATGATCTCAGGGGTCCTGGGATGGAGCCCCACGCCCGGCTTCCTCTTCATTGCGGAACCTGCTTCTCCCCCTTCCTCTGCTGGCTCTCTCTCAGTGTGTCAAAATCTTTTAAACAAACAAACAAACAAACAAACACAACAAAAGCATGGCTACAATGGTATTTTCTTATGTGATGATTGGTACAATATGTACAGATATTTTCCTTGGATTTTTATAAAATTCCTAGTATGACTTGCTAACTATATAGATTTTGTTTCTTTTATTTTGATGAGCTTTATCATTTGTGTGTTTTAATTGTAAAACAGGCAGAGACAATCTGTTTTTAAAATAAGTTCACATAGGGGCCACCGGGTGGTTCAGATGGTTAAGCCTCTGCCTTCAGCTCAGGTCATGATCTCCAGGTCCTGGGATCAAGTGCCACATCAGGCTCCCTGCTCAGTGGGGAGTTGGCTTCTCCTTCTCCCTGTGCCTCTCCCTTTACTCATGCTTACTCTCTCTCAAATGAATAAATAAAATTTTTTTAAAAATTACATAGAGATCAGGAAACTGATAAGCCAGGAAAGAATTTTGTTTTATAAGTAATTTGAGATTCTTTAAAATTCTGATAGGTTAGAAAGTGCAATTTTAAAGCTCTTTGCCCTAAAATTAGGAAACACATGTATGCAGATAGTACTTTACAATTGGACAGAGTATGAGACCGTATTCACGTAATTTGAGATGCTTTGGAAGGTCTCTTTAGCCTACATTATATTAGTTAAATGCTAGAAATTAAAATTTACTACTTGATACACTTAATGGGCAATTCGTTAGGATGTCACTATATATAATATAATTTAATCTTTATAATTTATAAAGATTTTATTGAAAGGTAACTGAAATCAGTTTAAAATTAATCTCATATCCTTAGCACAGAGAAAAGAGTAGGCAGACTATTTAGAGTGAGGGGCTAGATGTGGAAGAGGTGGCTAAAGACAGATTTGAATTCTTCACTATTTTTACCTCCAGGGTCTTTGTATCTATTGTTTGTTTACTATTTATAATAAATTTCCTACCTCATTTCCCATGACCAAAGTGTGGAATTTGATCAACTATATGGATTTGAGTTCTAGTTCTACCATTTAATTGCTAAGTCAGTCTTCAAGTTAACCTCTTTAAGACTTAATTTTCTTCCTTGTAAAATCAGTAGACTAGTATTGTCTTTATATTCCCTAGCCTTTAGTAAATGCTCCATAAATGTCTGTTATTGTTGTTGTGTTATAACCGAGGTAAAGGAACAGTTCTTATTTTCACTAGAGATTTTTTTAAAATGTAGTTATCTGAATGATATCCTGTGTAACTGTAATTTTCAGATACATTATCTCGTGTAAACACTCACAGCATTTACAAAATCACTGTGATGTGTAGGAATGGCCACTTTTCTACAGTAACTGAGTCTCTGAAAGTTTGAGTGTTTACTCGATGTCATGCCTAATATTAGCCAAGAAGCTTAGGACTATTACTCCAAATCTTGCCTCTAATCCCCACAGTTTATTAATTTATCTGAATTAATGAAAGATGGGATGCCTGGGTGGCTCAGTCTGGTTAAGCATCTGCCTTTGGCTCGGGTCATAATCCCAGGTACCTGGGATTGAGTCCTGCAGGGAGCCTGCTTCTCCCTCTGCTTGTTCTCTATCTCTCTGTCTGACAAGTAAATAAATAAAATATTTTAAAAAAAAATGAATTAATGAAAGAATCTTTACCTTAAGGTGCCTTCTTTTAGACATTAGCACCACTAGGCTTCAATCATGGTTCTTTACAACTAAAAAAGATGTTTTTAGGGGGACCTAGATAGTACAGTCCATCAAGGTTTTGACCCTTGGTTTCAGCTCAGATGGTGTTCTTGGGGTCATGAAATTCAGCTCTATATAGGGTTTCGGGTTCAGTGCAGTCTGCTCAACATTCTCCCTTTCCCTCTGCCCCTCCCACTCAAGCCTTCTCTCTCTCAAACAAATAAATAAATATTTTTTAAAAAGATGTTTTTAGATTACTTGTAAATGGTACAAAATGAAAAAGATGACCAAAGATAAAGCACATGTGGAGAGAATAATTAACATCTGGAAAAGTCAGGTGATGAGTATATGAGTATTAGTCCTGCTATATTATTGTTTCTATTGAGATCTTTAAAATTTTTAAAATTAAAACGTTGGGGGGGGGTTAGGTTGAAGTTAACCAGGATTCTCAGCAGGTGCCTGAAAACGCCTATATTCTAGCATTTATTTAGCTTCTCCCACCTCCAGTGAGAACAGATTGAGCGATTACAGACATGCTTTCCATTTGGATGAGATTTCCCATTTATGTGGAGAATCTTTCAGCTTCTGCCCTTTGTCAATCAGGCACACCAATCAGATGATTCATATTTATCAATTTATGTTGTCCTAAATCTGACCCGATTTAAGGAGTAAAGGATATCATATACTTGATATTCTCCCTGCGAAGTATGCTAAAAATCAACCAGGGGGTTGGATATGGTCATTACAGTTAAATCCCTCTTCATCCACATTGACGGAATTTTGATATTTTTATCAGATTACTGACAGCCAGGAAGACATAGCCGTAGGCACCTAAACAAAAGAAAACTGAACATGAATTGGTATTGAATTTATCCCCAACCACAGTGCCTGGTGAAATCATAGGGCACTTGCATATCTCAGCTTGTTTATTATTAGAGAAGAGTTGCCATTAAATCTTATCTTGAATGAGAAGAATTTGTAACTTGAAAAATGTTTATGAATTTTTCATAAGGATCGTTTTAGGGTACGTGCTTGTATGTGATAGCCTGGCAAAGGTTGACAGATACGTGGAATATTGTAATGACTTGATGGATACCCATGGAATGTTCAATGGAAAAGTGAAAAGGGCCTGCTGGGCTGCTGTGAACATCTTCCAGTGTTCTACTGATTTTTGTTGGCTATTAATGAAATCCTCCCAGAAAGTAATAGTTTCTAACTAATGAGTTGAAAATGACAGGATTCTGTTATTACATTAACTGGGCCTGTAGGAAATATTTTTGGAGGAAGGATCAGGGACTTACTTTTTGTTTCATTATATTAACACATTTTATTAATGCATATTTGAAATATGTATCTGAGCTAAGTAGATCTTAATAAGGAGGCACACAGTTTTTTGTTTTTGTTTGTTTGCTCTTTTTGGTGAGGATCCTATCTTATTATATTCTCTTATTGCTTCAGTGTCACAGAATCCCAGAGAAATTTCACAGTTACAGGGGAATATGAATAGTGTGGCCCAGATCAGGAAAGACCGGAAGATATCAGGAAAATAACAATAAAAACAAACAAAAACTTGGTTCATCTTAGCAAGGGAAAGATATGCAAAAGTAGAGAAATAATCTGCTTCAGGCGTTTTTAATTAGTAGAGTATCAGGTTCAGTTTGACTTGCTCTATTTTAAAATGAATAGAAGAAATTGAGGAATGGTTTCAAAATGATTGGTAGATCAGGAAAATGTGATGAATTATTTAATTGGGAATTATTTAATCTGAAAAAAGAAGGCTGAAGAGAAAGTTTAAAAAAAGATTTCAGACACATGAAGGAGTTTCGTATGTCATAAAATTAGGAGCTATTCCAGTCTTGTAAAACTAAAACTACAAAACATGGTCTTAAATTGTAGCAAAATATATCTGGGCTATACATAAATAACTTTATAATATAAGGCTGATTAAATACTAGAAAAGGCTTTCAGAAATGGTTACCCCAGGCTGCTTCTAGAATATTTAGAATATCTAATGTTTTATGTAGTATTTCTTGGTAAGTATATGTATATGTTTATTATAATCTTTGACAATTCACTACATGGTATGGAGTTGTTTAGTATATGTTGGATACTAGATATCTACATTTTTTACTGTAGCCCCTGATAGGAAAACTTTCAAGCAAAAAGGAGGAAGGACCAGAATGTGACGACACAATGGTTGTGATCTAAGAAACCAAGAAATCTGCCTTTTTTGAAAGCAAATGCCTCAGCATTTATAAAATCATTTAATTCATTCTAGTAGAAGATAAGGTGTTGGACTTTTTAAATTCAACTCATGGCAAGTTCTGTACTTTGTAAGTCTGTTCCAGGAATGTATAAGTTTAACATGTGTCTTTAAAAAAAAAAAAAAATCAAAGGACCATTTTTTTTTAAGTTTTGCTAAGAAAATATACTTATCATATTTTCAAATTATGTGAAGCATTAATCTTTAGTATAGAAAGGGGGTTGTATAGGTAGATGGACTATGTTCCTTTATGAAGTTGACCAATGTCTATGCATCTCTGGCTATAAAATCCCTATCTGGATTATGTTGGTTAATATGGAAAGAATGTCTCTGTTCTAGCATTAATTTAGCCAAATCAATTTGTTGATTTGTTTCTTTATTTTTTTCTGCTTAAAATCATTTATAACTTTAAAAATTGATCGTATTTATGATAATAATCAGTTACTTTGATAGTTTTATAATTCTGACTGAAAGGTACTAGTCTAATAATGCATTCCTATACATATTCCCAGAACAGACTCTAAAAAGAAGGGCATTTAATCTCAGTCACCATAGCCCTGTCCAGCTCATGTTTAGCACCTAGAAGATGGAAGGCCAAATTGCTTGAGATGTGCTGCTTATGCTTTATGTTATCATTCCAGTCTCAAGGAAGCTTTGTGACAGAGCTAAGATTAATTAGCTTATTGGATCTGATTACCGTAGACCCTGATTTCTGTTAATAGCCATGTTTATCATCTTAATGTCAAATTTGCTTCTAGCAATTTACTTGATCACATAAATGTATGATGCATTGAACCTGCTGCATTTGACATCAGATAAATATTGAGGGTTGGGAGGCTTACTTCTGTGATAATATGTCATCCCTGGTACTACCCTCTCTATCTCACAAAACAGTTTAAAGCATTACTTTTTCAGTGTAGAAAATATATCTGGGGAAAGTGAAAAATCATACAATATGCATCCTGTTTCTCTCATCAGATGGGATAATTCCATCTGTTATTCTAAGTCCAAACCTGGTGATTCACAGACCTGTACCCCTGGGGATAAAAATATATGTTTATAAAAAATAAAAAATTATATTAAAAAAAAAAAGAAAGCAGATGTTATAAGTTATTCAATCAGTTCTTTTGGGTTATTTAATATAAGATAAAGCATTGATATTTTACTTTCAAATATATTCTTTAATATGGGAGGAGGAAAACTGTGGTTTTAAAAAAAGTGTGAGAAAAACAAATATAGCCATGGTAACATAGCAATAACTTCTAAGAATAACATGCAGATAAGTGACAGATTAGGATAAGAAAAGGAACAATATTTATTTATATTTTACCTATGGAGTATCCATTTTTCATAGGCCTACCTCTACATATTTAATCTATTTAAAATCATGGTTTATGTAATTTAATATCAGATTCCCATAATGATTTTCACATACTTTTCATTTTAATTGTAAAACGTTAGGCTTTATGTTGTTTATGATTTACCTCTGGGTCCATGTGAACATAAATACTTATCATAAACTGCAATGCAAGTGTCTGGTAGAAAGCTGCATTTATTTATTTGTGTTGCTTATGTTCTTAAAATTTATTTTAGGGTGCTTGGATGACTCAGTCGTTAGGCATCTGCCTTCAGCTCAGGTCAAGATCCCAGGGTCCTGGGATGAGCCCCACATGGGGCTCTGAGCTGGGCAGGAAGCCTGCTTCTCCCTCTCCCACTCCCATACTTGTGTTCCCTCTCTCGCTGTGTCTTTCTCTGTCAAATAAATAAATAAAATCTTTTAAAAAATTATTCCACATACATGTCTATAGAGATGAAAAATTCATCTTTATTCACCAAATTTTAATTTGGTTGTATATTTATAGGTAACCAAGATAATTTATCTCCTTTTAAGTATTTTATTTTAAAGTATTCTCATATAAATTTCTTATTCCAAATCAGTGCCAAGGATTTTCAGTTGTTATACTGCGTTATCATCCCTATTAGAATCTTATGTTTTTCATTCATTTAGGAAACATTATCATTGAAGATTATCTATAAGAGAAAACAAGCTTATCTATAAGAAATTCTTAATTTTAAATGATATACAAGGAGATTAAGAAACTTGCATAGGTCAAACAGTTTTTGCATATATCACAAGGAGACAAGGAATCTTAATAGATCACAAAAGGAACCCTAGTGTAAGAGAATTTCTAATTAATCTGTGTTTGTGGGGTGGGGGATAAAGGATTGATATTTCCTTTGTACTTTGTTTTGAATATACATCTGTGATGGAAATACAGATTTTTTAAGATTTCTTTTCTATGTATATTTCTACTATTAGAAATTTGTAATATATTAACTATTGTATTTTCAACAAATTTTAAAAAGTGTCTTAAGTAATAGGCCTTTCTTTGAATTATTTGAATATTTTACATCAAGTGACTATAGATTAATACAGTTGTTAAGTAGAAATAGAAATGTTATTTGAGTATTTAATAGAAATACTCAAGAGCATAATAGTACAATAAAAGAAAGTAAAATAGTATTACTTACAAATCCATTAATAATCTGGCAGTATTTTGAATTTCAAACTTTGAATGGTATTCTATTAGCAAAGGTTACATGGTCGAATTTCAGAATATTAGTGAGCTATGAGCTATGTGAACTCCTTTATTTTGTTTTCACTTGGAAACAGCACCACAAAATTAAACAAGAAGGCAGGAGAGCTTAAGGCTTATGGCATGGGCTCTGAAGGAGATATTTTGGGGCTTAAATCTTGGCTCTACCTATGACATTAAGAGTATCACTTCACCTACAAATTCATCTATTCATCTGAAAACTAAAATTCTACTTGCAACAAAGTATTCATAAGCCAACTGAAAGTGAATGACCTTGAGTTTTTTTCAAGTTAGGACAGGTAAACTGGACCCATAATTTTCACATATTTAGAGTTATATTTTATTCCATCATACATAAATAAGTATTCTTTCCTTGCTCTTGGAGATGATTCACAAACAAACAAACAAACCAAAAGAACAAACAGTATTCACTTAATTGAGAAAAATGTGTCAGAGTGATGAATCATAAAAATAAGCCCTCAGGAAATCTTAAGAACTATAACATGAAACTCCTCCATTTGTGACCCTTTTCATTTCACTTTATTCTCCAAACAGCTCCCCAGTGCTCATGTACTTTTCACTGGCTAAGGGTTACGTCCATGTTTGAAATGGTGACCATAAAGATGTGTTAGCACTGGGGAAGTTTTCCTGGTAATAGAAAGCAGGTGGAGTACAGAGGTGGTAGAAATAAAATGTGAAAATCAAAGGTTGTATACCGATTTCACTATGAGTAAAGAGATGTTTACTGATGCAAGATGTACAAGGAGAGAACTCAAGCAATTTCTGAGAATATTCATCCAAATAGCTTTATAAACCATATACTGTATTCATATAGAAGTAGTTTACTTTCTTAACATTTTCAGGAAGATCTTAACAGTCCCAAAAATTAAATAATTTTTTTTGTGTATTTCGAGAAAACTAAAATGTCACATAAACTTCCCATTTATACCTAAGCATAGGGTTCCTGTATCTGGGAACACTGCATACAGGTGGGCCAATCACACCCTTTACTACTTATGGGACAATATTTACAACATAAACATCAGGGATTTGCATAATATTTTACATCTGTTTTCTGACTAACAGCAGTATAATGTCTCCTTCTAACAAAATTCATATATTATGAGAAATTTTAGCCAGATGGAAGTCAAGTGTCTAGAGGACACTTGTTTTATATGTACCTCTACCCATATGGCAACTTTATGTGTATTAGTAAACACTAAAGATATAAACAATGTAAAATTATGACAAATTTTAACCCTAAAATATGAAGATCAAATACTAAGTACTATGACTAAGCTTTCAACAAAATATGAATACTATTTTAGTTATTCTTATTAAAAGATGGTAATTATAAATGAAAATTCTAGGGATGTAATAATAATAACAAAACTCCAATAGTCTTTTTTTTTTTTCTAGAATTCATCACTGCAACTTTATTATCCACCAGAAGTTAGTATGGCACTTACATGATATAAATCATTTTAATTTTTTTTTAGTCATATATAATGCATTTTAATAAAAATGCCTCTAAATAAAAAAAATTGCTTCATATTTTATTAAAAGTTATACTATACTATAAATACTAGTAATCATTAAATTTCTGTAAGGTGAATAAGCATAAGGAAAACAGAAAAAATACAGATTTACCTGAAGAACTTTGTTTTAAAAGATTTTATTTTTTGGAGAGACAGAGAGAAAGCACAAGCAGGGGGAGTGGCAGGCAGAGGGAGAAGCAGGCTCTCTGCTCAGCAAGGAGCCCGATGTGGGACTGGGATCATGACCTGAGCTGAAGACAGACCTTTAACTGACTAAGCCACCCAGGTGTCCCAAGAACTTTTTTTAAACGATTTTATTTATGTATTTATTTAAGAGAGAGAGTGCACCAGCTAATGGAGAGCAGAGGGAGAGAATCTGTATGTCTTTAAGCAGACTCCCTGCTGAGCACAGAGCTTGAGTGGCATGGGAAGTGGGGGGGAGTTGCTTGATCCCAGACCCATGAGTTGAGCCCAGACTGATCTGACTTTCAACCAGCTGAGCCACCCAGGCATCCCATCACAGAGTGTTTTTGATCTATCGTTGAAATAAAATTTATTCATTGTTGAGTTTATTCAAAGGCAGGGTCTCCATTTCTCTTTGTGGTATAATTAAAAACAATTTTTGCCTTAACAAGGCTTTTGAGAATTCCTCTGCAAATGTATTCTTAAACCCCAAAGCTTTCAACAGCTTTTGGCAAGAAAGAATTTAGGCAAATCATGTAAAAATGACTAAGCCTATGTAAAAAAATTTGAATAGAGTTTTTATAATTGGGGTAGTTAAAAATAGAACACTGACAATGAAACCATACAGAATAATGAAGAAGTTCAGTCTTCATTAAAGGAAATCCATTTCTTTCATCTTTCAACCTCAGTAGTGCAACCCAACTAATTTTCTCCTCCTCTTATTTACTGGCTCCCTTCACCTCCCCATCCCATGCTCAATCCCAGAGATACTAAGGTATGCTACTACTTCTGGCTGGACCTCGTTTTAATCAATGGATGCTCTTTGTATCTTAGGACAACTTGGCAAAAAACATTCGTAACTGTGCAAAATAAGACTTCTGGTATCAAAAGCCCAAGGGAATAAAATCACTGACACCAATATTTTAATAGAGTCATTGTGTATGGCACTACAAACTGAAATTTGTATTTGCTTTTATCAAATACTACTTTAAATCTACTGTGTCAAGTATCCACATTTTTTTTCAAGTATCCATATTTTGACCAAAATATCTGATACAGATAAGTTGTATTTTGAGGTGATCATCAAGACGTAGTTCCTAATTTATTCTACCTTTTCTGAAAACCTTAAGGTTGTAGCAAGGCCATGAATTTACAGACCAGTATGGGAGAGATTTGAAGAATTGGAAATAATATGTTAATTTAGTAAAATGATGATATTTCCAGATAAACAAGTATCTTAATTCAGTCTTTATTCTTTTCAGGCTGTCCTTCACTTAACAGTTAAAATGACCTTTTTCTTACACAAACTTGATCATATAAACATATGCTTAAAACTCTTTGGTGGTTCTCAATAACATCAAGACATTCTCCACTGACATAGAGCCCAAAATGCTTAGTATTACTTACAAATCCATTAATAATCTGACATTTACCTACCTATTTAATGAGGTTTTTACCACCTCATTTTTTTAGTTGTCATCTTCTTTTACCTTTTAAAATATACCATGTGCCCTCCTATCTCAGGACATTGATTTATTCTAGTTTATTCTATCTGAATCTTCTTCCCTTTACCCTTTTTCTTACACATATATGTAATATAATATTACTTCCTTAGATAATACTTCCCTAATTCCAAAGAATATGTTAGTAAAGCAAAAATAACCCCTTTCTTTCTTGACAAATAACACTTTCATAATTTGATGTCTTTGTGTAATATAATTTAGCATGTGACCTCCCTATTAGCTAGTAAACTCATACAGGAAAAGATGTTGGTTTTTCTCTGCTAGTATCATCAGCTTTTACTACCATGCCGCCATCCTTCATATATGCTAGTTGTGTCTCAGAAAATTGCGTGTTGAATAAGAGAATAATTTAATGAATGTATCTGGCTAATATACCAGAGAGATATTTCAGCTCTAAAACTGTTTTCTATTAACTGGTTGAGTAGCTTAATCTAATCGTCATTCAAGTTCAAGGGCACAGGAGGAATGTTAGTCAACATATGACTAGCCAAACCCTGACTGGAGTAATTTTGAAAATAGAAATTATTCGTAGTGTTCTAAATTATTAATGAATTTGCAACTCTCTACTTCTCTTTTGCCTATTAGTGTTCCTTTGGAAAAGTCCAGTTTAAGTAACCTGTCCCAATAACAAGGTGACTGCATTGTATCAGATGAGATATTTGTGTGATTTCATTTGCATTTAGTCCTTTCCACAACCCTAATTCAAGGTATTCACTGCACATACCTCCGTGGTTAATTATTTTATAATTATACAGTTTAGTAGGTGGAAGAACTTAGACTGGAGGATTGGAATCCATGATGGGAAAACTCCTGTTCTTTTCCTATGCTAAGTTGTAGTAATTCCACCCATATATGAAGGGAAACATGAATATGATACAGGAAATACCATCTCCTAATGTAACTTCTCTAAAGGTTAGATGTTGTTTGGTTGTTTTATGCAACAGTTCTATATTCCAGATGGAGTCAGTGTGCTTTTCTTTCCTCTTGGGAGAGTCTACACAGTGTCCTTCATTTTAGAACAGTTAACTTTTTAGCTGTGGATGTACCTGCTAGCTGCAATTAGAACCTTAGTGTAGACAGATCACAGAAACATTCCCTGCAAGTAACACACTATGGATAGTGACAAGCCAGATACCAATGAATTCTCAAACTTAGATTCATTTTATATGGAACCCTAGGGCAAGTGGATATTTAATCTAAGCTAACTGCAGAGATTTACCCTTATCATTGCCAATGTACTCATTGAAATTACTAAAATATTTTAGCAACAGCTCTAGGAAAAGAAAGTCCATCCTACCATCTAAAAGAATTTACTACGCATAATTCTGCCTGAGAGCTAAGCCTTCTTAATGTGGATTTTAATGTCAGTTTTCATTTTAGATTCATGTGTAAAGTACTAATGCTTTTGATTGAAAATATACCTTTAATTAAAAGCAGAAGAGGTTTCTGTTATTTATTTATTTATTTTTAAATATTCCCATTTCGGTTAAAGCACATAGTAAATCTGTTGGTTGAATACATTCTAGGCATAAAATCATATATTATGTCTCTTTAAAACTGCATACTTTAATTCTTAGTTCAAACCATCTGGGTTGTTTTGTTTGTTTGTTTATGGCACAAGATATTACATAATGTCTGATCACTTCCTGAAGTTTGGAGAGAGAAGAGTGATCTGGAGTGATAATGTTGGGAAGACCAATATGACAAAAAATGACTCTGAATTTTCCAAAAATATTTAAATAAGAATTCTACATGTTAGTGTATGTATATTTTAGAAATAAAGTTGTACATCACAAGCTGCCCTGAGATATCAAAATATATGGTTACAGGAATTAATCACTGATAGATATGCACTTTCCTAGAATTTTAAAAGCAAAAAGCCCTGCAAATTTATGTTGGGAAATTGCAGGGATGAGAATTTTTTCTTCTTTTTTGATGGAATAAATGGACTAAAAAGTAGTCATTGTTTTCCCACCTTCATTTTAGATACATTTGAATATTATTTTTAGAGACGATCCAGAGTCATAGCATTTATGATCTACCATTTAGTCATTGGCAAACATCCGATATTTCTGGAATTGGGAAGATGAGGAATCTTTGTTTCTTCTTACTATTCTACAGGCTATTCAACTAGTTATGCCTTTCTAGTTTTTCAGTTTAGTTTAGTTTTTTTTTTTTCCCCCTTTGTTCTCCATCTAATCCTTACTTCTGTTTATACCCTTGGAAATATTTTCCTATTAAAAAAAAAAAATCCTCGCCAGCATCTGTCATCAAAAGAAATGAAATCTTGCCATTTGCAACAACATGGATGGAACTAGAGCGTATCATGCTTAGCGAAATAAGTCAAGCAGAGAAAGACAACTATCATATGATCTCCCTGATATGAGGAAGTGGTGATGCAACATGGAGGCTTAAGTGGGTAGAAGAATAAATGAAACAAGATGGGATTGGGAGGGAGACAAACCATAAGTGACTCTTAATCTCACAAAACAAACTGAGGGTTGCCGGGGGGAGGGGGTTGGGGAGAAGGGGGTGGGATTATGGACATTGGGGAGGGTATGTGATTTGGTGAGTGCTGTGAAGTGTGTAAACCTGGTGATTCACAGACCTGGGGATAAAAATATATGTATATAAAAAATATATGTTTATAAAAAATAAAAAAAAAAATATATAAAAATAAAAGAACTGTAATTTAAAAAAAAAAAAAAAAAAAAAAAAAAATCTAGTTTGAAAAGAACCAGGTAAAGATAGTGCCCCCAGCTACCTCCAGCCTTACCAGAATCCATAAAACCATTAAAAAAAATTGTGAAGAAATTCATATACTCAGAAGAAAAAAGGAGAACTTACTGTTGTTAGTTTATGATTAACACCTTAAATCCTATGTTTTACACATTCATCATCAGATATGTTTGAAAAAAATATTCTATTTCACCCAGCTAGATGGTGATGAGAGAACAGGTTTGAGGAGTTTGTCGCATCTCATTGAAAGCTGAGAGATGCTAGTTAACATATATTGTTATCAGTGAAAAATCATGGGTACTTACTTAGGAATCTTTTTAATGAAATTGAAAAATAACCTCAGTTTGAGAGAAACAAATTCACCTTTCCTATTCCTGATACACTTAAACATCTTCTACCACATAAGCACAGTGGGTATCATTTAGAACTTAGTGGATAAACAAGAACTTTTTGGTACTGTTGGTGGGAATGTAAACTGGTGCAACCACTATGCAAAATAGTATGGAGATTTTAAATTAAAAATTAAAAATGGAGGGGCACCTGGGTAGTTCAGTCAGTTAAACGACTGCCTTTGACTCGGGTCATGATCCCAGGGTCCTGGGATTGAACCCTACCTGGGGCTCCTTGCTCAGTGGGGAGTCTGCTTCTCTCTCTCCCTCTGCCTCCTGTCTGCCACTCTCCCTGCTTGTGCTCACTCTCTCACTATCTTTCTATGTCAAATAAATAAATAAAATCTTTGAAAAAGTTAAAAATAGAACCACCATATTATTCAGCAATCCCACTTCTGGGTATAGATCCAAAGGGGGGGGGGACAGTGTATCAGAGAGATATCTGCACTTCCATATTGATAGCAGCATTATTCTCAATAGTCAAGATATGGAAACAACCTAAATGGTTGTCAACAGGTGAATGGATAAGGAAAAGGAGATACACACATGCACACGTGTGCGTACACACACACACACACACACACACACACACACACACACACTGGAATATTATTCAGCCTTAAAAAGGAAAGAAATGTCTGCCATTTAGGACACAATGAATGGAACTTGACATTATATTAAGTGGAATAAGCTAGACAAAGAATAATACCCCATGGCATCACTTATATGGGGAATCTAAAAAAAGAAAAAAGTCAAACTCATTGAAAAAGAGTAGAATGGTGGTGGCAGGGGGTGAGGGGGGGTGAGGGGGCTGTGGAAGAAAAGGAAAAGGCTGGTTAAGTATACAAACTTTCGGCTCGAAGTTGAATAAGGTCTGAGAATCTAAAGTAAAATGTCATGACTATAGTTGATAACACTGTATTGTGTAACTGAAATTTGCTAACTGTGGCACTTAAGTGTTCTCTCCAAAATAAAACAAGTGGGGTGATGGATGTGTCATTTAAATGTGTTAATTAAAGTCTGAGGTGCAATGAACAAAAAAGAATTTGTTTTCCATCTACAATTACATATTTTAAAGATAATTTTGATTTAAAATATTTTTAATAAATTAAAGATATATCTTAATGTTTAAAGGATAATTTTCCATTTTATTTAAATTAGATCAGTAAATTTAGTTTTCAGAAAGTCTTTCTATTTTTTATTCTTTTAAGTATTTAATTATTTGAGAAAGAGGG
Organism: Mustela lutreola; assembly: GCF_030435805.1. Taxonomy (NCBI): domain Eukaryota; kingdom Metazoa; phylum Chordata; class Mammalia; order Carnivora; family Mustelidae; genus Mustela; species Mustela lutreola. The sequence continues at coordinate 125,807,393 of NC_081291.1, read as the reverse complement.
TAAGAGTCAGAGAGAGCACGATCAGGAAGAGGTAGAGGGAGAGGGAGAAGCAGACTTCCCTGCTGAGAAGGGATACCCATTCGGAGCTCAATCCCAGGACACTGGGATCAGGACCTGAACCAAAGGTAGAGGACTAACTGACCGAGCCATCCAGGCACCCCTCAGAAAATCCTTTTCAAGCTGTCTATCTCCAGTCCATAATTCTAACTTCATAGAAGAATTTTAAGGATCTTGACATGGTATATATATTTTGTATTATTTCCCTTGAAAAGTTCTTAGATTTTGTGTAGCCCGGGTGGGTTAGTCAGTTAAGTGTCTGCCTTCGGTTCAGGTCTTGATCCCAGGTTTCTGGGACTGAGCCCCACATCAGGCTCTCTACTCAGTGGAAATTCTGCTTCTCCCCTCTGTCTCCCCCTGTTTGTGCGCTCTCTCTGTAAGGTCCTTAATGTAGGCCGTAACTGGTCTCACTTTTACATGTTAATTGGTTTTGATAATAAATTATTTTTAATTTATTAATTAATTAATTGCCTTTTGCAATGTTTGTATTTTCTCAAGTTTCAACTGTTTTAGTTAAATTGCTTGATCAAGTTGACAAACCCAACACATTTTAAAAGAATACAAAACTAATTTTTAATTAAACTATACAGAACCACGCTCAAACTCTGTGTCTGTACAAGTGATTACCATCTTTGAATGGAGCACCTCATTTTATCTAGAACCTTCCACAATACAAGACCTCACATCATGTATGTAATCAAGCTTTTACTTTTTAGAATTAGGGATTGAAACATCCTAAATAAAGCTTTACTTATTCTTGTGGATATTTGAATTTCGTTTAGACAAAGAATCTAGTTTTTCTCTTGTTTCCCAAATATTTTCTATTTCATTTTCCATGTGGAATGCTTCAGCTCTTCTCCATTACTTTGGGTTATCTCAGGCCCACTTCTCTTACAAAGCTTTCTCCAACTATTCTAGCTGACTCAGACATCTCTTTGAAAATCTACTGTTATTTTTTTGTTGTTTCACACATGCCATTTGTATCTTTGCAAAGCTAATTAAATACAAGGTTTATGTTATACACTACTTTAATATCTCTGTTTTTAGTTTCTCCTTTCCTCCACCAAAATCAAGAATAGATACCTAAAATTCACTTTAAAATATTTTATGATTAAATCATTTTATAATGCAGTAAATACTAACACATAGTAGAAATTTAATATGTATACATGTTTTACCACTGAACAAATGAAATACTGAAACATTTTTTTCTAAACACATCAGAAAGCCCTAAAACCTGATTTATGTTCCTATAATAAACCCGAGTCAATCTATGATAGTGTGGCATGAGTGAGAAAACTAGAAAATTGTAACTTACTGTTCTGTTACTTGATAGAGCTGGTCAGGGCAATTTTCCAATTCTTAGTATGCTTGGAAGAACACTTAACAGGCTATAGTTACTACATGTTTTCTCTTTTCTAACCTTCGAAAGCCTGTGACATCAGCTACTTTTACAGCTTTAAAACCACCATGTCAGCTTTTAAATTCCTTCTAATGTCTCAAGGAGAAATAGGCAGAGAGATAAAAAGGAAAATAATTTGGATAAAAATGAATTAATTTTGAAGAATTCTTCAAGCCCCACTTACTCACCCATCCCCCACTGCACCAACTTTTACAGGTGACTCCTAAGGGGTCACCAGAAACATGAACTGTGCTTACAGCGAAAGTTTAGGTAATTTATTCAGTGCATTTATTCAGCAACTTAGTATCTCTTAATGAAGGGGAAATTTCAGTGGTTGGAGAAGGGAAGGGTAATGCTGTAGTTCTGCAATCTTGATTCTTTTTACCTCTGTCCCAATGTCTTTGAGTTTGTGACTCAACCTTTTTTTTCTTTTGGTGGGAGGGAAAAGGTGGCTGGCTTTTCTTTCAAGAATGAAATATACAGATATTATCTCTACTTTTCTCCATTCTCTAATTATTTAGGATTTGTTCACTAACAGAAATTCAACAGTAACAGAATCAGCAATAACCAGGATCAATAGCTAACTTTTAAATTCTGACAGAAGCAGGGTTGCATGGAGATAGAGACACAGCATTTGTTTCAACATTGATAAGTTGGGGGAAATGGGACATGGACTCAAAATATCTATATCTATCTATCTACATATTTATATGTTTATTTTATTTATATATTTTATATGTTTATATGTTTATTTATAAATATATATGCTCATATATGTATATACATATATACATATATGTATATATATACATTCATATATATGTATATATATACACTTAATACAAAATATTCTTCTAAGGATTCAGTTAAAAACAGCATGATGACCTCTTTCCCTCTACTTCCCTCACATTTGTAGGATGCTTAAGCAGATAGGAAGCACAAAGAAACATAAATCTCAAATAAAATGTGACTGTAGTTTCTATTTTCTACCTGAAAAATATTCATTGTATTTGATGCTGTCATCTGGATTACCTAAAATAATAGAATTTGTGACATTAACAGAAATTACTTCTTCAATATACTTTACAAAGAGCTTTTGTTGTAACAGACAGGTCTGACATGCAGTTGGCACTCATTTTATGTTCATTTTCTTTCTCCTATTAGAGAAATAAAACATTTTTGCCAACTAAAAGAGCCTTCCATATCAATACTGAAGCAAAAGAGAACATAATTTATCACTGTGTAAGCATTAACAGATTTACTTGTACATAAGCACCAAATTGACTACAAAGATAGGGCAGATTTTCATACAGATGTACCAAAAAGCACAAGACAGAACAATAACTTCTCTTATCCGTTAGAGGAACAAGGATCTGCACCTTGTGTCCATTTCCTGAACATCTTATTAGAGACCCCTGAGCTATTGTTGGAAGTATGTTTTAACATGTCTGGTGGTCATTTGGTTGTTATCTTGGAGATATTTCTACACTGTGCAACTGGGAACTAGGCATCTCTAGAGAGATTTATCTCTGTCCTAAAGCAATGTCTATTCTTGGAAAGTTTTAAGAATCAGATTCTTCCATCAGATAGAATAAACAATATTTCATAACAAAAGGGGAAAGTGATATAAAATAATAACAGTAACACAGCCTGTGTTTTACAACATATGTTGGGGCACTAATTCAATCGCCCTTGTGCTTGGGGCGAGGGGAATGTATCGTGGTATGTTTGAATGTCTGGATTCAGGTGTGTGAGTCTTCTGAAGTCCAGGTTGGTGATGTGGTATCTTAGTTGTTGACTGTCAATGAAACTCCAATAATGTATGGCCAAGAGTCTCATTCTATGGACACAGAAAAAGTTTAAAATGTCTGTTTCATCTGGAGACTTTTTCCTCATGTATAAATCAGTTCTTTAGATTTGTTTGTCAGCTTTTAAAATACAAGCAAGCTTGCTAGTCAGTGACACTTAAGGAGAGGCAAGATATAAATATTCATGTCAAAGGATGTGGTCAGTTAATTCAGGAAATTATTTAGGCTTTTTTTTCAGATTTTTAACTGGACTGACAAATTATTCTAATGTCTTATAAATATTACACAATAAGAGACTTTTGGTGGGTTGATAAATGGCAGTTGATGGAACCAGTTTATGTCTGGGTGAATTCACTGGGGGTGTGTGTGTGTGTGTGCGCACGCGTGTGCATGTGTGCTAAGAACACTTAAATCGTACTCCCAGGAAATTTCAGTTCTACACTACAATATGATCGTCTATAGTCATTATTTATACACTAGATCCTCTGACCTTATTCATCTCATGACAGAAAGTTCATACCCTTTAACCAGCTTTTCTCTCTTTGCCCCGCCGCAGCCCCTGGCAACCATCCTTTTACTTTTTGTTTCTGTGAGTTTGTTTGTTTAAGACTCTGTGTATATGACACCATACAGTGTTTGTCTTTGTCCGTCTAGCTTATTTCACTTAGCATAATGCTCCCTCACGTTCATCCATGTTGTCGTAAATGGCAGATTTTTCTTCTTCTTTTTTTTTTTAGGCTGAATAACATTCCACAGTATATATTTATACCACTCTTTTAATCCAATCATCTGCTGATGGATACTTAGATTGTTTCCCTGTCTTAGCTATTGTAAATAATGTTGTAAGGAATAAGGGAGTGCAGATATTTTTTCAAGAAACTGATTTCATCACCTTTGAATATATTTCTGGAAGTGGGATTGTTAGATCATAGGGTAGTTCTATTTTTAATTTTTTGAGGAAATCTCCATACTCTTTTCCATAGTGTGCCAATTTCCATTTCTTCCAATGGTGCACAAGGTTTCCCTTTCCTCCACACCCTCCCCAGCATTTGTATCTCTTTTGCCTTTTTTTTTATAATAGTCGTCCTCACAAGTGTAAGGTAATCTTTCTGCTGTGATTTTGAATTGGATTTAGCTGGTAATTGGTGATGTTGAACAACTTTTTATGTTGAGAGGTTGCACAAACGTCCTTTGGTCATTTGTAGTTCTTCTTTAGAAAGTGTCTCTTTAGGTCTTTGCCCATTTTAAAATCAAATTATAATTATTATCATAGCTATTGAGTTTTATGAGTTGCTTTTATATTTTGGATATTAACTACTTATCAGAAAAATGGTTTACAAATATTTTCTTCTGTTCCATAGATGGTCTTTCATTTTGTTGATGGTTTCTTTTTGGCTGTACAGAAGCATTTCAGTTTCATGTAGTTTCACTTTTAAAAAAAATTTTTTTTTAAAGTTTTTATTTTATTTGAGAGAGAGATAAGCAAGAGGAGCTTGAGCAGAGGGGAGAGGGAGAAGAAGGATCCCCAGTGAGCAGAAAGCTCAACTCAGGCTGGATCCCAGGACCCTGGGAACACAATCCAAGCCACAGGCAGATGCATTAACCAATGGAGCCACCCAGGCGTCCCTCACTTGTTTATTTTTGTTTTTCTTGCCTTTGCTTTTGGTACACACACGCACACACACAAAACCTTTGCCAAGACAAATGTCAAAGAGCAGAGTCTGTTTTCGTCTAGTAGTTTATGATTTCAGGTCTTACTTAAGTCTTTAATCCATTTAGAGTTTACTTTTGTGGATGGTGTAAGATATGGGTTCAGTTTTATTTATTCTTTTGCATGTGGCTGTCAGGTTTCTCAATACAATTTATTGAACAGATTGTTTCTTCCCATTGTGTGTTCTTGGCTCCTTGTCAAAAATTAATTAACTATATATACATAGGTTTATTTCTGGACTCTCAATTTTGTTGTATTTATCTTTGTGTCTGTCTTTATGCCAATATCATACTGTTTGGGTTACTATAGTTTTATCCATAATTTGGCGTTCATAATTTGAACTCACTATGATGCACCCAACTTTTTTTTTCCCTAAAGATTACTTGCACTATTGGAGGTCTTATGTGGTTCCATATGAATTTTATTATTCTTTTCTATTTTTATGAAAAATGTCATTGGAATTTTAACAGAGATTGCATTTAATATGTAGATTGTTTTGGGTATTATGGACATTTTAATAATTTTAACTCTCCTGATCCATTAATATTAGATAGTTTTCTGTTTATTTGTGTCTTCAGTCTCTTTCATCAATATCTTCTATAGTTTCCAGTGGATGAATTTTTCCTCTGCTTGTTTAAATTTATTCTTAAGTATTACATTGTTTTGATACTGTTATAAATGATATTGTTTTCTTTATTTTTCTTTCAGAGAGGTCATTGTTAATGTATAGAAACACAATTGATTTTTGTATATTGACTTAGCATCCTGCAACTTTAATTAGTTTGTCAGTTCTGATAATTTTTTGGTAGACTCTCTTCTATATGTAATATCATGTCATCCACAAACAGAGACAATCTTATTTCTTCCTTTTTAATTTGAATAGACCTGAAGCATATTTAATTAAATGATTGTAAAATACCAAACAAGTTACTGCCATTCAAAAAAATTACTTTCTTGATTTTCATTCTTATGTGGTTAAACTTACTGTTTAATAAAATTTTCATTAATTTACCACACACACACACACACATACACATACAGAAAAACACACAAATTGTAATCGTCCTACTAAATGACTTTAATATACCTGTGTGGATGGTACCCAGAAGCCATCCTCACAGCTTCTCCCAATCACTGAGCCCTAAGAAGAACAACTTTCCTGACTTCTATTGGAATAATTTAATTTTATCTGTTTTGAACTACATTTAGTAGAATCAATAGTATATACACTCAGTGCTTGCCTTCTTTTGCTGTTGCCTGTCATTGTAGTTTTACTCATTCTTGTTGCTGTACCGGCTTTCATTATATGAATATATCCACAGTCTGTTGATACATGCTATAGGTGCTTGCTATTTGAGTTCTTTCTATTTTGGAATTATTATGAATGGTGCTACTGTGAGCATTCTTGTACGTGTCTTTTGGTGAACTGATGTACCAACTTCTGGTGGATATGAAGAGTGGCTTGCTAGGTCTTAGCGTTTTCTTATTTATGCAGTTACTAAACAGGGATATCAAACTGGGTTGAAGCAGCTGGTGTCAATGTAGTTTCTCAGAAACAGTCCTTTTGAGAATGAGAATAGCATTAAAGCACTGCTAGAATCGTCACCTCTTGAAGGATATGATGTCCACCCAGGCTCTGAGAATGAGTATTATAACCGGGACTCAGCAGAACTAGAGCTTTGAAGACTTATATGTCTAGGAATCAAAATAGTGAGCCAGGTTTTCCAGCACTAGGTACTGAATTCATTCTTTCCCCAAGTACTTGTGGGGCTATCTCTATAATGTCTACAGATTTACCAGATTTTCTGTCTTTTTTTTTTTTTTTAAAGATTTTATTTATTCAACAGAGAGAAATCACAAGTAGGAGAGGTAGTCAGAGAGGCAGGCAGAGAGAGAGAGGAAGGGAAGCAGGCCCCCTGCTGAGCAGAGAGCCCCATGCGGGCCTCCATCCCAGGACCCTGAGATCATGACCTGAGCCGAAGGCAGCAGCTTAAACCACTGGGCCACCCAGGCGCCCCCAGATTTTCTGTCTTATTCAGTTGTTTGTTTCTGTGGCAGTGCCTTACCTTTTATTTTTATGTCTTTGTAATATGTGTGTGTATTTGGTAATGCCAGTCTTCTTATTTTCCCAAACTGTTTTAGTTATACTTTTGTAAACATTTTAAAATTAATTTTAATTTAAAACTCATTACATGGAAAATTGCCATATTAACAATGTTGTCTTGTTCCATGCAGGATGCCCGCGTTTCTTTATTGATTCAGGTCTTTTTTCATGTCTTTACTTTAATAGAGTATTAATTATTTCCCCATAAAAGTGTTCTGAGTTATTTTTCAAATTAACTCAAAGATACTTTATGAGTTGATTGCTATGGTAAATAGTACTTAATTTTCTCTTGCATTTTTCTTTAAATTAATGAGTGCATATTTCAAGTATCCAGCATAGTAAAAAATGACATCAATGTCACCTATATACTCAGCAAAAGAAAACATTTAGTTGCCTCAGACTGTAAAAACAGCATTTTTAAGTGCTTATTGTATATGAGACACTCTTATAAATGCTTTTACATGTGTTAACTCAGTAACTCTCATAACAACATAAGGAAAGTGCAATTATCACCACTTTATAGTTGAGGGAACTGAGACAGAGAGAGGTTGCATAATTTGTGGAAGTTTTACAGACAGAGTTAAACATTTTAACATCTTAATATACAGTTGGTGACTCTGAGAATTTGAATTCTAGCCCATGGCTTTTGGCTCCAAAGTATGTGCTCTTACCCACAATGCTGTGCATTGCTAAGTAACTAAATTGTTACAGATGGAGCTCTAGCTTCCTCCTTCATAAAACCCTACCACATCTGGCAGTACATAGACTCCATCTTGTGGGATAGAGAGTGAGGAAGTACAAGATCCCTGAGAAATGGGAGTACACACATTTGTCTTTGAATCTCCAATGACTAGTACAGTGCCTAGGACAGAATATAGTCTCAGTAAATGTGGTTTCTAAAATTTTCCACCTACTTTCATGTTATAAACTCCAGTGATTTGTTTCTTTCAATATTAGCATTCCATGTCTGTTTTCATATAAGTATCTCATGATCTAGCAGACAGAGTTAAACATTTTAACATTTTAATTTTTAATGTTCAACTGATCAGGATTTGGACATGACCCACTCCTGGACTTATATAAATTTCAGGAAAATAAATGGGTAAGTTTCTAGAGTGTAATCGATAGTTATAATCAATCCAAGCTCACCATAACAGCAGAAGGAATTACGTATCTGCCTATATTCTATAATTTCTCTCACCGGGAATCTCTATAGCTATATTACTGTTCTCCAGGAAAATAGAGCCAATAGGATATATATGTATATGTGCACAGATAAGTATATATAAAGAATTTATTATATATATAGGAATGTATATTTTTCTATATATATATAATATAGAGAGATCTATTTTAGATATATTTTTATATCTAGATTATATATAGAAAATAATATATGGAGGGTGCCTTTGTGGCTCAATCCAGTGAGCATCTGCCTTTGGCTCAGGTCATGATCCCAGTGTCCTGGGAGCAAGTCTGCCTCTGGCTCCCTGCTGAATGGAGGGGGTGCTTCTCCCTCTACCCCTCCCCCCTGCTCATGATCTCTCTCTCATGCTCTCTCACTCTCTCAGATAAATGAATAAAATCTTTAAATATTATTTATTATGGTGGTTGAAAAGTCTTAATGTCCCAAAATATGCAAAGTAAGTTGGCAAGCTGGAGACCCAGGTGAGCTGACACTATAGTTCTCGTCCTAAAGCTGGCAAGTGTGAGACCCAAGAAATGTCAGTGTTTCAGTTGGAGTTCAAAGGCAGAAAAAAGTCATAGTTGAAAGGATGTCAGGCAGGAGTAATTCTCTCTTATTCAGAGGAAGTTCAGTCTTTTTGTTTTATTCAGACCTTCAACTGTTGCATGGGACCCACCCACAGTAGGGAAGGCAATTTGCTTTTTCATTCTACTGTTTTAAATGTCCATCTCATCCAAAAACACCCTCACACAAATACCCAGGATAGTGTTTGACCAAATAATAGGGCACTTCATGACCTAGTCAAGTCAACACATACTATTATTCACTATAACATCTCAAATTAAATATGTGTGGGGAAGCAGCATTATTCTTCAATTTATCCCTCCATTCATCCATCCTACTTTGTTTCCCTTGCAACTCCTCCACCAGGGATGTTTCTATAGGTTGATACCCAGATGGTCACTCAGTCAACACACACGGTAGTGCCAGTCGCTTACAATCTGTTCTGAAAGGTCAGTTTCCTTGCTGCATGGTAGTTAAATATTTTTCATGTTACTCTCAAATAGAAGCCAGATGTATTCTGGTAGCATGATTGTATTATTGTGGGTTGCTGAACTGCATTTTTGCCAAACTAAATCCGTTACTGACTCCTTTATATCGAGCCTTTGAACTCTGGATGTCTTCCAAGAAGCTTTTTCTACTTTTTCATTTTGGTAAAACTGACTACTTAGGAGGTCAGAAGAGAGAAAACTGCTGATTTATAGGTCTCTTGAAAGCAAGCATGACAAAATAAGGATAGTGTAGAGAGCCTACTAAAAATTGATATGTTTGAAGTTTAGTATACTTGTTATTTCTTCTGAATTGTGACAGATAATTTTTATAGGGTCTACGTAAGATTTTTAGAGCTATCTCTAATATTAAATATTATATTTGTAATGTCTTTTTCTGTGTCATGGTCAGCAAGAAAATAAATATCTTTAAACATCTTTTCATAAATTGAATTATTATTTTAAAATTACAGATTGTTCTGTTGAAATTTTTAGATTTTAAGGAATAAGCTGATATTCCATGAAGTGTCAAATAAATATATGTTATACTGAAATAAACTGAAGTATTTTTACCACTTTATCTCAAGATTTTTGGAAAACTATGGCAGTCAAGATAGTATGGTATTAGAATAAGGTTAAGCACACAGCTCAATAGACAGAGTCTAGGAAAAAAATGAACTCTTACTCTACAATAAAAAGGGAAAAACTTGATTTGCAAGAAAACAATGAATCTAAAATTACTAAACTAAACAAAACAGATCTGAAAAAGTATACATTATGTGATTCCATTTATATCAAGTTTTGGAAAAAAGCAAATATGATCAATGGAGATGGAAATCAGATTAGTGATTGGTCATTTGACTCAAAGGAACAGAAGGAAACTTTTGGGGGTGATGGAAATATTCTGTACTTTGTCAGTGGTAGTGGATATATGAGCACATAAATTTTTCAAAATGGTTGAAAGATACACTTAACTAATAAATTTTATATTATGGAAACTACACCTCAGCAAGTTTATTTTTATATAATAAAAAATGAGGAAAAACAATGGGGAACCTTCGTGGCTCAGTCAGATAAGCACCTGCCTTCAGCTCAGGTCATGATCCTAGGGTCCTGGAATCAAGGCCCATATTGGGCTCCCTGCATAGTGAAGAGGCCTGCTTCCTCCTTCCGTCTGCTGCTCCTCTTGCTTGTGCTCACTCTCTCTCTCTCTGTCAAATAAATAAATAAAATATAAGACAAAATGAAAGTTTGTAAACCTTATTGTAACAACTGAATAGGATATTGAATTATATAAGCTCTTCCAAGATCTCCACGTCTTCTTAGTGATAGGAAAATTAAATATACATCTTCAGTGTCAGTGAAGAAAGAGAGATCATGTGGTTTTTTTCCTCTACCACTATGACTTTCCTCAAAGCAATAAGTTTTTTAGGAAAAAGTAACAGTATAAATTTATTTGGGCAATAATGCTATTATATATAGGTATATATATGTACCTTATATATAAGCATTATAAGGAACTATTTTGACATTTCTCCTCTGCTGGTTTTCTTTAGACCCAAAGTAAGCTGCAAGTGTGTCTAGTTGGTTTATTAACATGAATGTTTATTGACCAATAACTGAGCAGAAAATAATTTTATGTGAGTTCATTTTAGAGCCAAGCAAAACTGCTTTATTTGCTCTGAATCCTAAAGTATATAACCCCCTCAACATTCAAGTGTTCTTTGAATGCTTGTAATTACTTCCAAATACAAACATATTCTGGTGACAGTTGATTTGATCTAAATTAGATGGTTTTTTCCCATTCATTATGTTTTATTATTTGCTTATATATATTTTTCTAATAATGATAAATAAGTTTATCTTCTAATATTTATTTACTTAAAGATAAGCTTTACTGAGTAAACATCAGATGTCTAATTTTGAAATGGATGTAAAATATTAATTGGTTAATTTATTCCAACTCATATATACCTACCCATGCCCAGATTTGCATATATAATTTAAGTTGAAAATAATTAAGACAGAACAAAGTTTAAATGTTTTACAAAATAATATGTATGAAATACTAGAGAAATATGCTGATAATTTTAGGGTCTTTTTTTGTGACACACAAAAATTGTGACACACAAGAACTTCATCTCAAGGAATGAAGAGTCCTGGGTATTCACAAAATTTTATGGGGTAGGATATCCATTAATACAATGACATTTATGCAGTGACATAATGATGAGAGGAAAGGGAATCCACAGATCAAGACCATTGAAAGCAATCATATTTAAAGCATCTACCAGAGTTCTGAAGCTGCAATTACCCAGTGTACTAAATGTGTATTAGTGATTAAAGGACTGAGGATAATTGTTATTTGTCTAAGTTTTAAGAACATATACTAATAAAGGATCATTTATTCGTATACACAAGGCAAATACAATTTCTAAATTTTTCAATCTCTTATTAATCTGTAATATACTGTATATATTAGCCCTACAGATAGTTTTACAAAATTATTCAGAGGATGCCGTTTGAATAACCGAACTTGCACTGCCTTCATTCACATATATTGAAACGTACTAGTGCTCTCTTCCTCATCAGATATCCTTCTTTTGATGTCTTCGTCATTTGAATAAAAGCACCATACTTTGGCCTATTGGCTGTTTATACAGAGTTTGCCACCTGGCACAAATTCCCACATCAATTTAAATGAAAATGAACAAAAATGAAAAGCAAAGCCTGGCAAATGACTGTTAGGCATTATGAAGAATTCTGCCCTAGTCTTTTTGCCTAAAGTCTGAGGACTATCCTGATTTATAGTTTTAGGTCATGGGGATATAAGCTAGTATTTATCTTTGTGGCAGCTTTAAAATATACCTGTACTTTGAATGATAGAAACTTGGTGTGTGTGTGTGGAATGATTTTGTAGCCTCCCATTTTTTATCTTGGTAAATTCTAGGTAAAAAATGCTTAACTCTTTGGTTTGGTCTATGGGTAATTGTCACTATTTGTCAATGGCACACAATAAATTGAGCCTTCGTGAATGCATGGTCAGTCATCTGATTGTGAGTTGGGATTTAAATAATCTCTTTTGACACCCAAGGGGATTCTCGGTTTACCAGATTCATTCTGGAGCCACTCTGAGAATTCAGTCATCCATTCAGCAAGTGTTCATTGATCAGCAGTGTGGTAGGCCCTGTGCAAGGGTCCAGGGATAGAAAAATGGAGAGAACTTGGTTCTCTGCTGTGAAAGAATTTAATCTAATTGTGGCTGTGTGCAGTCCAGGAGAAGAAGATATATATATATTTCCAGACTCTAACCTTGTAACCAGTTCTCTTGGAGCCGGGCTTGTTTCTATAAATAGGTGGGCATTGCAGGGAAAAGCTGCATAGTAGACATCAGATAGTCACAACTACCAAGCCACGGCCTGAACTCCAGATAAGTCTTCTGAATGGAATACGTAATATATATTGCCACACATTTATTTTGAGGTTTAAATAATATATTCAAAATACTTAGCCTACTGCATGTTATATGACAATTAGTAACTGTCATTATCACTACTAATATAGAAGAAATTAGCAAGTGAACTTTTTTTTTTTTTTAATTATATAAATATTCCAGGAAAGAACATTTTCTTGAGCAACCCAACACATGGCCTCAGGTCTGGTAGCCCAAGCAGTTCTAAGAACTAGACTTAACTGGCCCTTGGTCTCCATGTCAGGAAGCCAAAGGCATCATAAAGAATGGGCAGAGCTATACCATGCCAGACAGAATATTTCCAACATCTCACTCCATGTCCACTAGCAGCTGATACTAGGAAGAGGAAAAGAATCCAGGGAAATGAAATGTTAGCCAGGGGGTTTGGTAAGAGTATTTGGGAGCAGGATCCTGGAGAAATTCCCTAAAGACCTAGAACATAACCAGTGGAGTAGAAGTTGCTAAAGGCACCAAGACAGGCCAGCCAAAAGAAAAATACGATGACTTTTTACTTATAGGCATGATCTATGGCTCTGGGGGTGTGTCAGTCTGTCCATGATCATATAGTTTGTGGGTTTCAGAGTCAGGATTCAAACTCAGCTCAAGCCTGTTGATAAACACTACCTGTAGTTTAAGAGGGAAAAAAAAAATCTTCCTTTTTGTGAAACTAGAAGTAAAGTCAATGTATGAAGAGAGCTTATTAGAGAAACTACTCATGGCCATGCCTGAAGCAGTATAAAGATAGGTGTTCAAGACCATTAGGCACGCTTAGTATTATTTGTTCTTCAGTTGGGAGAAAAAAAATGATTTGGGGAGACATAAAGGTTAGAAGCAGTGTGACTTACTGCGGTGCAGTGAACTCTCTTCAGTCTATCTGAATAAACGCAGTTTCCTGTTAATAGCTGTGTGACTGAGTACAAGTTAGAAATTACTTACCCTCTCTGTGCTTCAGTCCACCCATCTTTAAAATAAGGATAGATAATAAAAGAACCTTCCTCATGGATTTGCTGTGAGGGATTACATGAGCTAATGTATATAGTCATGCTGAAAACTATCTGGCAGAGAGTAAGTATTCAGTAAATGTTAACATTAGTATATATTCCCAGAATATATACTAATGTATGCATAGACTGTTTTGTCACTGATAATACTGAATGAAAATAAATTAGCTGATCATCTGCATTCTCTGTATGTTTATGAAGAGTTTCAAATCCTTTATCAAACAGTAGACTGGTGTTGTCTTTATCATAATATCTGCAAAGTGGGGTTATCCATCACAGTCCAACCCAATGAGTGATGGACAGCTCTGCTTAGATGCTGTTAGCTGCTTTGCCTTAACTCAACATGGACAAACGTGAACCTGTTTCTTCCCTCTACTCTTGCCAATTCTGTATTTTTTTCATCCATGTGTAGTATAGCAATATACCTTCTTACACAAGTTAGAAATCAGTAAAGTCACCTCGATTCTTCAAATTTCCTTCATGTCCTAGTTTAAAAAAAAAAAAAAAAAAATATATATATATATATATATATATATATATATATATATATATTATCAAGGCTTACAACTTTAAACCATGACTTTAATCCTTGCCGTCCCCAGCTGTGCTTCTGTTCCACGGGTGCAGCTTTCCCTGGCTCTGGGCGTCTTTCATTCACACGTACTTTCTATGCTCCTGCCAGAACATTCTCCAGAAACAGTCTGACGAGGATGCTTCCCTGCTTTAAGTCTATCAGTTCCCTACACCCACACTCGTTACTCTTCCATGACTCTCTGCAGGACATCTTCAGGACAAATACCTGAAGTCCTAAAGCAGTCATACAAACACTTCCATCATTTAACCCTTTTGACTTTTCCAGCCTTAACACTCATCATTTCCTGCCTTATACCTTTTCATCAATCAGCATTAACTGACCATAATCCTCATGCAAACCCATGCTGGTGTCACTTTTGTGTCTTTGCTACTGTTGTGTCCCTGTCACTTTCCCAGTGATAAAAACCAAATTAGGAAGCTTTCCTTAACCTCAATGCCTGATTAGGTATCCCTTCTCTATTTTCTCATAAAGATTCTGTTCATATATGTATCATTTCCCTGACTATAATATTAAATTTGCCATACCCTCTGAGGACACAGTTCATAACTAACTTCTCTTTGTATTCATTAGATCAATGGCCCACAACCAGCATCTGTTTGGAAATATGTAGAGCATTTTTGATTGTCATAATGGCTAAGAGGCACTATAGGTTGTAAATGGCCAGGGACAGAGATTCTACGCTCTGCACCAGGGAGAACAATCCCATAAGAGGAAGAGCTGTCTTGCCAAAATCTCAAAAATACCTCCTATAAGATATTCTGCATTCAGCTCTACACATCATGAAGGCATTTTATCTCTAGACTCAAAACACCTGGGTCTCACCACAGATCTCCTAAACCAGATGTTACGCATGTATGTATTTGAACAGTTTCTCAAGTAACTCTGGTATACCTTCCTTTTTTTTTTTTCTTTTTAGCAAACAATTTTATTGAGCTATAATTATACATACAGTGTACACATACATACCTACTGTTTAAAAGTCACTAATACAGCTCCATGTTTTTTGTTTTGTTTTTTTCTTTTGCCCTGGCCAATAGGAAGCTCAAACTTAACGTCCAAGAAGACTACTATTTCTGTCTTTCTCTTAGAAGATGTATTTATTCCTCATGTCCCATTAGAATTTCTTCTTCTTCTCCTTCTCCTTCTCCTTCTCCTTCTCCTTCTTCTTCTTCTTCTTCTTCTTCTTCTTCTTCTTCTTCTTTTTTAAGAATTTCTTCTGTTAAGTTTCCAGGATATATTTTGAACATGCTAAATAATAAAAATAATTGCAATGAATTTTATTAGGATGTGCATGAGTAAGGTTGTACATTGGGCTGCCTCTCAGAGTTTTACCAAGAGAGATGGAGTGACTTCATTTTCTGTGCTTCATGGAGGAAGCTGCTACCTTATATAACTGCCAGGTTGGCTGATGTTCTTGGGAGGAGCAGGAGCAGATGACTTAGAATGGCTCCATGGGCCTTGTATAATCCCCCAGCCAGGGTTCCATAAAAGGCTACAGAAGGGCTCTAGGGCAAGAGTTGGAAATCTTTGGCCATGGACCAAATCCATCCCACATACTGTGTTTGCAAATAAAGTTTTATTGGAATACAGTCACTGGCCCTGTATTCCAGTATTCTCTATGGCTCCTTTTGTGCTGCTGCATCAGAGCAAAGTAGTTACAACAACCATAAGACATGCAAAGCCTAAAATATTTACTATTTGGCCCTCATAGAAAACATTTGCTGACTTCTGTTCTAAAGCAATGATTCCAGAAAAAAGCCAGCAGAAAATTAAGTGTTCAATGTAGTAGTCCTTTTTATTTAACCATGTTAGTGTATCAAAACAAATGATCAGCTGCAATCACCAGAACAAAATTCCAAAATAAAATACAGTTTTGTTTCCAAGAATGTATTTTAAGCTGCAATTTTCACCATGGACTGCTAAAAACTTCCTCATGTTGTTTATGTACCACTTTATAGAGCAACATTTATGAATGAGCAATTGGATCCTAAGCAAAACTGATTTATCTGGCAAAATTGCTTTTTCTGTTTGTCTAATTTGGAGAGTATGCCTTTATCACATTCTCCCCAATGTTTAGTCATTTTTGTTGCATTTTAGTTAAAATTTTCTTGTGGTATTACTCACTAACCATGGGTAATTCACATTAAATTTGTCTGATACTTGATCCACTTGTGGATTTGATTTTGTTGTATTCCTGTCAGTGGCACATACTTATAACAGTGCAGGTTGGGTAACTTGTCTTGCAGCAAACTAATGTATACATTTTCCATTTTACCTAAAAATATTATTCTAATTTTTATTTATTTATTTATTTATTTTTTTGGTCAGAGAGAGTGAGCACAGGCAGACAGAGTGGCAGGCAGAGGCAGAGGGAGAAGCAGGTTTCCGGCTGAGCAAAGAGCCCGATGTGGGACTCTATCCCAGGACGCTGGAGTCATGACCTGAGCCAAAGGCAGCCGCTTAACCAACTGAGCCACCCAGGCGTCCCTATTTTAATTTGTCTTATGTAAAAATCTAGCACTGTTACACCTGGATTCTGAAAGTGTAATGCCTATGAACACATTGTCTCCCTTTGAAAAAGTGGCTCGAAATAATTGCACATAATTTTTGCTAATTCTTGTGTCCCAGACCCTACAACAATGTCTAGTATGTAACACCCCTCAAATAGATACCTGCTGAATAATAGCTGAATTAATGGATAATACATTTCCATTTCATAACTTCTACACATAAGGTATGAGGGGGAGAAAGCAGCAAAATACTCATATCCAATCACTGAATTTTCCACATTCTCTTGTTGAGCTTTACACAGTTGTTTTTTATTTGTTTATTTGTTTGTTTTGTTTTATTTGTTTTTTACACTGGTCTTTAATATAACTGTTGTCTATTCAAAATTAACTTGTGGTTGTAGGGGACAAGATGGACCACAATGACATGAAGATTATTTTGAATTAAAAAGCAATCAAAACCCAGCAGATTCAGGAAAAGCTTTTTAGCTCCACCACAGCGCCTGAAAAGAATTTAGCTAGAGGACGTGCTCTAGGAGGAGAGCTATCACTACAGATGACTGTATTATACCATAAACTACGTATGGTAGACAAGGAGGAACTAGCAAGGGCTATCTGATCAAACTCCTGTATGTCCCATTATTTCTGAAGGGCCAGCAAACATTTGTTTACCAATTTACTCTTTTATATTTTCTTGTGAATTGCATTTCAACCTTTTGAAGTCACAGATCACTGCCCAATTCACCTTAGTTTAGAAAGACATACATACCTCATTTTGCCTGTCTTTGGAATTTCCATCTGTATGGAATCCGGGTATATACAAAATTAAATTTGATTTTCTTCTGTTAATCTGTCTCATGTCAATTTGATTCTTAATCCAGCTGGAAGGACCGTGAAGTAAGCAGGAAGTTCTTCCTCCCCTACATGAGAAAAGCACTTCTGTTGGTTGACCTTATGGAGCAATGGGCTAGATGGACTTGGAAGCTTGTTTTGTTATTTTGTTAGTATTAATTCTTAGACATGATATTCCTGAGCGGATGTTTTCATTAGTTTTACTGCTTCCAAGCTCTGATTGTTGCATATTAGTTATGACTTCGTGGAGAATGCAGATTACTCTTCCTGAACGTGATGAAATTCAATCAACAGATTTCTAATAATGCATAATTTTCTTTGATTATAAAAGCAAGTATATCACAAAAGGAGCAAAAACAAAAGAAATCCTTAGTGTTCTTTGTGAGCTTCCCATTTCTGGAATTTGTATTGTCCAATTTTAAATTTTAAAAGCTGTAGAATTTTCAAATCTCTCTGCCCCACCCCCAGCCCAGCTCCATTCTGCTGGACCCTCTGGTTCTCAGCCCAGCTTTCCTCTCTGAAGGCCTGGCCTTCAGTAAGGTTGAGTCTTTCCTCTGTTACGTGTTTTGCATTTCTATTTCATACTGGGTTTATTTAAATCAGGATAAAGCTGAATCATTTGAATTTAACTGGGAAACAGTTTTAGGACTTAAGAGATCAACTTTTATATTTATGAAAAGTGTGGGATACGTTATATCTTAATGAGGTGCGAATCACTGTTTATTCTTGTCCTTTTGTTAAATCTTTGTGTTTCCCTTAAATTACCTTTGGGACTGTATTTTGGAACATTTTTAAGTGCAAGTAAAATTGTATTATTATATATTTATTTATTGGGGTTATGTTTTAAGTCAATCCTCTCAAAGTTATGACTGCAAAGTCTGTGGAACAGCTTAGATACCACTATGAAAAGCATGCAGCTGTCTCTCTCCTTTGCATTCTTAACTCACTATTCATTCCAATTTCTCTATTACATGTTTCTGATTCACTGAATGTGAAAACTCATACTGAAGCACATTTAATTAGCTGTGATTTAGTCTATTGATATAATGAGGATGGGTGAAGAAGAGAAAAAAGGAAAAAATAATTACTGAAATACAGGATTTTGGCAGAATTGATAACTACTGATGTATGGTACCAGAAAGAATGTGAATGATGAAGTTCTACAGGACCAAAATAATCCCCCTTCTTTGTTAAGTGGAGAATGGCATCTAGCTGTAAATGATGACACCACTGGCAGTGGATGTTCACTGTGGATTACTCAATAATGTGGATGCTTTCGCAATTTGAGGATCTGAGGCTCTTTGCTTTGAATTTAAATTGAGACAAAATACAGGAAAGATGAGCAGATACGGTAAATCCAGTTGCCCTTCCAGTGGGGGACACCGTAAATTGATTAGACCTACTCTTGTGACTCGCCAGCTGTTAGCCAGGGGTGTGAGGGATAGTTCAATTTACTTTAAGAAGATAAAGTATATAACAAATTTGATCCCAAGGATCAGTAAGCAGTAATTAATCTTAAGAGAAGCAAGAATTTTTTTTTTTTAATTTTTTAATGTAGGTAATTGTTTAAACACTCTGAGCTATTCAATTTATAATTCTTTAAGTTTTTTGTATCTTTTTTTTTTCCTCCCTGCTAACCTAAGTTTTTAACTACTACAATATCCAAAGAAGTATAGTTTGGACCATATAATATCATAGGAATTAAGTAATACTTAAAGGAGAAAGAAGTAAATTAATGATTTTTTAAGTGAATAATGGACAAGAATGAATCAAAGGCAAACATTGTTTTATTGACCTATGTTTTTCAGCCTAAATTTTAGGCCATTTTTATCTGTACACCTTAATTAATGATAGCCTAGCTGCGGCCTAAGGGATTTTAGAATAGTAATTATGATTCAGTAGCCACACTTCAGAGTAGAAAACTTTTTCAGTAAACTTTTCTTACTATTTGAAGTATGTAATATTTAATATATATGTCCTTTAAGGAAATGCAAATAGTATGTAAATTTATCCCCATATATAGGCTAACTTAATGAAACATACACTGAAGAAAGATAAAGATATATTTTTTAATGTATTTCATATGCTGTATTACTAAAACTACCTGTACTTTAACACGAAAATTTCTAATACACTATGTTATAAAATGGCATGTAGCACAGGGATTTTGTAAATACTGAGGCAGTAGGTTTGGTAATTAAATTTTACCCACAAATGTTAATGAATCAATCAACCAGTCACTCAATCTCTGCACACACATATACATGTGTGTACATATAAAAGTGTGTGTGTGTATATATACATATACATTTAAATGTATATGTATATACACATATATACATATACATTTAAATGTATATATATATACACACATGTGTACAACATGCATCTTTTTACATTGTGTAGATCCAGCTGCAAAGTATAAGTCAAGATATGGGCAAATAATAAATAGTAGTTCTTAGTTTTTGAGGATAAAGCCTAGTCACCAATAAATAGGGTGCATAACAATCATATAATTTTTAAAGCTGCTGGAGCTAGCATCTTATTTTAAGAAACTTTCGATATTTGCATGGTATGAATGCGGAAAGTACCATCAAGAAAATCATTTCCCATACAACAAATCCTCACCAGGATTTTCTGCTTGCTTGCTTGCTTGCTTGCTTTTTTCTTCCTTTCTTCTTCTTTTTTTCTTTCTTTCTTTCTTTCTTTTTTTCTTTCTTTATTTATTTTTTGTTTTGTTTTTTTTGCTTTCTAACCCCTAAAATGTATACCAACATCTTATCTAAGTCTCCTTATCAGATAATCTCACATTATATACTATTGTTTTCCATTTAAGATTTTATGTAGAAATGGAGTTATAGTGATTTTTCTTAAGGTGCCCCACACAATATTTCTAGCACAATGATTTAGCCTCCATTCCCATTTTTAAGTTTTCTTTAGAGCTCATATGACTGAAGAAGCTAGGTAATAACAATGATTCTAATAGATATCTTTCACGGATAAGACATGAAAAACATTTCTGTGAAAAATGTCACAGTTCTGAAGTGGTGTGGTTTTTCAATAATTTGATTTTGTGATTTATCTATTGCATTGATTCACTGTACTTCATTCTAGATGTTAGTTACAAAGCCAGTAGGACAGCAGTGGAAAGCAGCTGGGGTTTAGTATGGGGCTTTTCATTCTGTTCCTGAAATAGTTGTAAAACTATGTTAGTAATCCAAAGGAAGTCTTGGCGCCTAGCTTCTCAGGATAGGAATTATTTGTCTACATTAAGATCAGAAAAAGATCAGAGATAGAGGTGCACAATAAAATTCACATGACAATTTTCTCAATTTAGTTTACCTTTAATACATAGTGAATAAATATTCACTATGAGTTCAATGAAGAAAAATACCACTATTTGTCCAGGCTTGGGGGAGAAGGGGAAGTGAGAGAGAAATAGGCTGCTTCCTGTGAGTTATCATCACCTGTCTGCTTCCTTTCACATCAGTGTCAGTCACAAAATCAGGAGTCATGAGCTTTTTGATTTACAGAAATGAACTTGTTAGTGAGTAATCGCCTCTTCTTCAACCGTGCAGATAGAGAAGAAACTGACTTTCCTTTATTTTCCATTATCTCCTATCCAGAGAGGTTACAAACATATGAAGTATGCCCTAATATTTATGACTTAAATACTTAAAAATTACAGCCCTTGTTAAAGTCTGGTGTGGACTCTCCTCTTTGCAGATTTGACTTTTGTAATTGAGACAAAATGGCACATGCCTGTACTAATTTCTATATTAATTTGGCATTGTTACTGCCCATTGTTGGCTTTATTAAAGGCCCTTCCCCTTGGCAACCTCCTCTTTAGTTTCTAGGGGAAGCCGGTGTTCATTGCTACTCACAGGGTGTGCTGAGCAGCTGTAGGACCAGATGCTCCACTGGCTGGATACTTTGTTTGATTTGAGTCTAGGGACATGGTCAGGCTGCTTATGAAATATTTAATTGATCCAGATGTCACAGTTTTCAACTTGCTGTCAGTTGTGATGAATTTGTTCCATACTTAATGTTTGCAGATATTTCATGGTGCAAATACTTCTTCAGATCCATACATTAGGGGTGCCTGGGTGGCTCATTTGGTTGAGCCTCTGACTCTTGATTTTGGCTCAGGTCGTGATGTCAGGGTTGTGAGATAAAGCCCTGTATCCATATCATGAGTGTGGAGTCAGTTTAAGATTTTCACCCTCCGTCTTCCTCTGCCCCTTACCCCACCTCTAAAAAAAAATAAATAAATAGAAATAAAAAGTACATGCTTTTCTTTTCTGTTGTTTTACATTTCATTATTTTTCTAAATTAAATAATTCCTTCTTTCTAAATAATTTTGTTTCTCTTTCTAGTTTATTACAAGGAAAACCAAGTATCTAAGTATGTATATATATATAAACTATAGAAAGGATAAGTTTTTAACTGAATAGAAGTTCCATTGTATCACAAAAGTTTTATTGCTATGTATTCTACTTTTCATTGTGCTCCAGATGCTTTTCACTTATTCTGTGATCTCTAGTTATTAGGGAATAAATTAATTTTGTTCATGGTCTTATTCATTTCTAATTGACTAGATTATGGTAACTATATCACCAATACAAATATAGCTTTTAGAATTTTTGAAAGATTTTCTTGGCAGCAAAGTTCATGTAAAATGATGATTTGCGGGTATGCGTGAGCTCTGTGAAAAATGTTAAGTTCCTAAAATTCATTATTTAATTATTTGATTCCTGTACATCTTACATTTATGGCTTTAGAATTTGTCTAATTCTAAAAGAAGTATATCCCCCATATAAGTCTATTTTTAGAATTTCATCTTGCATTCTCAATATATTTTTAGTTTGCCATTATGCTGTTTAGTACACTCATATTTGTGGAATATCCTTTATCTATTTTGCTGATTTTATTTTTTAATTTCATAAGGTATATCGTTAAATTTTATTGCTCTTAATTTCAGATATTTTATGTGAATTTCCCCTTCTAAATTTTTTTATTTGCCAAGTGCCTATTTGCTTATCATTTCCTTCAATCATTATTATTTTGTTTCAAAAAGCTTCTTGTAAAAAACATTTTGTTTCTTTTCAGACATCTCTGATTTTAATGGGATGATTCATGTGTTTTTTTTCCAGCGTAAAAATTTATATGCTTTATTTTTCTTTCATCGTACATAATGTTTATTATTTTTCCCCTATTTCCTGATTTGATATGTTTATCCAACTTTGTTACACTCATACTTTTTGTTCTATCCTCCTCAATATGTTTGAGATCTAATAAACGTGTACTGAAGGAATAATTATGATGATGACACTGTCTTACATATGCCTGTTTAAAAGTTTTATCATTTCATCTATCTCATCTTATTAATTCGACCTTAGCAAGGCAAATACTATTAGAGAAGTGGATTTAGGTAAAACTTCTGTCCAGTGCAAGGGTGACTTCTATTAATTCCCTGACAGATAGACATTTCTCCTGCATAAATCTATCTCCTGCAGAAGTATTCATGCTTATTTCATTGTTTGGCTATATCAAGTTTTGCATCGTCTGTTCTTACAAAAGTCCAGAACAGGGTAGAAATACTCTCTAGGACTATTTTGGATCATTGTTCCTTAATCCAACTTCATATCCAAAGAACATTCTTTCTGAAGATGAAGGAGCCGTTCCATTTTGAACCTTCTGGGCTTAGTTGTGTCAGGACCATTGTGATCTCAAACTGAATCTTGATATAAAAAAACTGAAAACATGAAGAGAGGGGAGCCTGGGATAATTTGATCGCTCTTTGTCCAATAGTATACTCTTCATTCATGTTTAATTTATTTTTCCATTTTTCCTACTAGCTTAAAACCAGTTTTTCCAATCTTCATTAATACAAGCTATCTAACCACAAAAAAGTTACACCTCACTCAGCCACAGTTTTCAGAAGTTGAAAAAGCAAAAACCAGATACAAATAAGAAAAATAGTAAGTGTAATTTTAAAAATCTCCCAGGGTGGTCTGACAATTGAATGATGTTAGTCAATCGTTTGGGAAAGTCTTTTTTTTTTTTTTTTTAAAGATTTTATTTATTTATCTGACAGAGAGAGACCGAGCAGGCAGAGAGGCAGGCAGAGAGAGAGGAGGAGGCAGGCTCCCCGCCAAGCAGAGAGCCCGATGTGGGACTTGATCCCAGGACCCTGAGATCATGACTTGAGCCGAAGGCAAAGGCTTAACCCACTGAGCCACCCAGGCGCCCCCTTTTCTTTTTAATACTAACCCAAGTAAAAAAATTTACAGTGAAGAATAATGGTCCTTTTATATCTTTTAAAATTAAAAAAGGAAAAGTTCAAGGATGTAATTTATGGTGCAGCCCTAGTAAATGTATGTATGGTGTACATATGGAAGCTGTGCATAATTAAGATACCTGGGATATTCTTAAACCCTTAAGTGTCTTGAAACGTATATATGGGATATGCAATCAACTGTGAACATTAGAAAATATAATAGAAATTGCAAAGGATTTATATATAAATTTATATTTATATATAAAATACAGATTTTATATATACATTTTATTTCCCCTCAACATAATAGAATTGCAAAAGATTTGGAAGCATTTTTTTCTTTGTCTATGAGCAATTCAATTATTTTGTTTCTGAAATAAATTAAGTAAAGCTTATTGAGTCTGATCAGCCTTTGTTTCCAGGGAATTGCAGTTCAATTTCATTTTTAATTAGAATTGAACATTTTGGATTTCTTAGCACTGGTAAGCAAGACCCAGCAATATAATGTATGTACTTAATTTGTATTAAGTTTCTGAAATTTAGTGTTGAGAGTGAACAATATGTCTGGTTAATATTTAAACATCTCACAATGCTCTGTTGTAGAAGTTTCCATTTGTAAAAGCTGCTGTTCTATAACAAATTGCTTTCACTTTCAAATAAACCTGTTATCACAACATGAGCAAAACTTATTCAATTAAAAGAGAAAACAAAGTAATTATTTACTCCCATTTGAGGTGCTCAACAGCTTTTAAACATTCTAGAAATGCCTAGGTAAGGTAGATATTGGCTAAAAATCATTTCGTATAATATTACTGCTTTAATAAAGTATAGAGGTATATTCCTATGGGATAGACATTTCTATATAGGAAACCATTCTCTCACAGAAAAGGAATCTTATTCTGATGAACCTGCATGGAAAGGAGCCATGGACCATGAAATCAGTTATGCTAATGTTTTTTCTCCTTTTTCAGTTCTTCACATCTGTGTGTGTGTGTGTGTGTGTTGTGTATTCCACGGTAGTCTAATGCTGCTCATCACACTGGGGCTATTTGAGAACTATACATGCAAGTTATCATTTTCCTTCACTTCTGTGCACTCAGGCATTAAACTGGATATGTTCTATGCTGAGAGTTTTGTCTTAATATAGTCCTAGGGGCTGGGAGAAGTTTGCAGTCACCTGGGACATAGTACACTGAAAAAATACTTTGAACTAAATTCTTAGGCATCTGCAATAAAAAGTATAGCAGGTAGACTTAACAGTTCATATAGTTTCAAAAGGTAACTCTGAGTCAGAATGGACCCTTGCTGTCTTACATGCTTAAAAAAAAAAATCTAAAATCTGAATGAAAATGTACATATAGGTAATTTTTTTCATCCAAAGGGCATAGTGATTCTCAAGAAAATCAAAAGCCTTTCTGAACCAGGGAAGTGGAAACTCTGTGACCTCCAATGTGTTCATGCTATAAAAAGGCCCTGTCGATTTTTGCTGGACAGAATTCCAAAGACAACTCAAGATCTATTAACTGCATGGACAAGAGACATACACTCTGCCCATTGCTTGGCAACTATAAATCCTCCTAATTAGTGCCATTAGAAAAAATAATATGGAATTTTTTTCTATTCTTATTGAATTCTCTGCAAGATCTATGCATCACATTGGCTCTCTAGAGAAAAGAAAAAAAAAGTTGCAAATAAGCCACGCCCCTGTATATGTAATGCTTTCGTGTGCCTAGGAGTAAGACAGTCCTTCAGCTGTTCATTTCTGGCAACTTGTCCTATGCCTGATTGAAATCTCAGGTTTTACATAATTAAATAAATTAATTTCAGGAGGGGTTGAGAAATTATGTCTCAGTGGAGTAGACTGCCTTTTTTTTTAAATGGGGAAAATCTATAAGAAGGTAACAAAAATAGTGTTTTCTTGATTAGTAAGGAAAATGTAATAATCATTATCATAATTTTAAAAGATATAAAATAACATTTCAAGTAATAGCATTATAACAATTAATAGAAACTAAAGCTGTTTGGGGAAAAATGTATTCCTGGGAGGATCTTAGAATTTTTTTTTTCACATTTTCTCTAACATATAACAAAAAGCAAACAGATCGGTAATAAGTGAAAGATAATAGAAGAGTAGATTTAAGTCATATGAATATGTACTTTTGGAAATAAACCTATGAAATTTCATCATTTTTAAATCAAGAAACATTTTTTTCAAGATAAGTAATTTTGGGAATTTTTGCTTTCTTAATAGCATTCCCTATCCCAGAAAAATGCAGAGAAATTATACTCTTTTAATTATCAACCTGGTGCTCTTCCTTGTTTTCCTTCTCATCATCAAAACAAAACCACCTCACCCATGAAAGTCCTTCAGACATACCACCTCCTTTGAATCTGCCAGTCATTTTGTGTGACTGATGGGGCAAATGTCATCTCTTTTTATGGATGAGAAAATTGAACTGCATAGCTTTTCAGTGGCAAGCCCAGCATTCCTTGCCGAATGGCTAGACCAGTTCAAGACCTCTTACTCTCAGTTCAGTGGGTTTTCAACTGCCATGTTACTTGCAGGCCAAGCTACAGCGAAACAACTCCATAAACTCAGATGTATTTCTAACAACTTAGAACATTATCTAACACTTAAAAGTAGTCCAAGATTTGAAGTATTTCTATGGTGAAATTTTTAAAGTAATTCCAAATATGCTCTTTTTTTTTAATATAATTTTTTATTTTTTATAAACATATATTTTTATCCCCAGGGGTACAGGTCTGTGAATCACCAGGTTTACACACTTCACAGCACTCACCAAAGCACATACCCTCCCCAATGTCCATAATCCCACCCCCTTCTCCCAAACCCCCTCCCCCCAGCAACCCTCAGTTTGTTTTGTGAGATTAAGAGTCACTTATGGTTTGTCTCCCTCCCAATATGCTCTTTTATGTTACTCATTCGATTTTTCCTCATATATTTTCTCCATATCCACGCAGCTTGGAGAAGATTAAATATATATATAATATATATATATACCTCATATCTATATCTATATCTTATCTATCTACATATATATAGTGTATATCAGGTAAAAAATTAAAAACACCACAGAGATGACTTTATTTTTTTTAATGTTCATATGAGGATCCATAATATAAATTTAGAAAACATTGAATATCAAATATATAGCTAGGTTTTTTTCCTTCTTGTGTATAAAATTAGGAGCTCTATTTAGTATTTCTGTTAAATAACTAATTTTGTACACAGTAGAAATAGAAATTTTTAATGCAGCGAAATATCAGAAAATTATTTATGTCAATAAACCTAAACAATAACAAATTTCTGTGATATCTTTAGAGATATATAGTTCTTATTCCTTATCAATGGGTTTCTCCCCCTTGTGGTTTTTGCTAAATATGTTCTTAAGTTAGAAGCATACATTAAAAATTATTATTTGTTCCTTTTGAACAATGATTTGTTTGGTAGAGCAACAGCATGCCTCTAGGTGGAAAAGAAGTATCTGCAGTTATTAATATCAGCATCTTATTTACTAATAGCAATTGTATATTTCTCCTCAATATTGACTATAAGTAATGAAATCATGTTAGAGAAATGAATGTGTATTCAATTCATGAATCTCCTTGATAGAGGAAAAGACCCCAGGCCGCTGTGTTTCCTTCCCCAGTCTCGAATCCCTCTCCCTGAAAATAAAATGGTTTAGGTTAACACTTGCTCACCCCCACTCTATCATTGTATTCTCACCCTGGAACCTAGAATATTGGA
The DNA here is from genome assembly GCF_030435805.1 of Mustela lutreola. Taxonomy (NCBI): domain Eukaryota; kingdom Metazoa; phylum Chordata; class Mammalia; order Carnivora; family Mustelidae; genus Mustela; species Mustela lutreola. The sequence continues at coordinate 125,779,600 of NC_081291.1, read as the reverse complement.
CCCATGCAACATAGGTGGATCCATCAGTGATAGGAAAGATTAGAAATGTAGAAATAAAATACAGCATTCTCTTCAGTATTTTGAAGCTACAGTTGGAAAAATGATACCTTAATTAAATTTTTTTAAAAGATTAGGCTTCTGCTATGCAGGAAACATTACAAAGGTTAGAAAATAACAATATGCATTTAAAAAATTGAAAGAAATTTGCAAAGTTACTTTTTTCATGATTTGGAAGTTGTATAGTTTAAAAGGAAAAGCATAACTAAATAAATTACTCTGAATATGCTGTTACCTACATGGCATGATCTGGTCATACTTATTTCATGATTTACTTCACTTATGAAATGAGAATAATTGCACAGACAATGAGACATTAGTTAAAGTGAAATAAAAATATTACACATGAGGATACCTTACACAGTAGCTCTTCCTTCCTTCCCTCCTTCTTGAAGTGTAATGATAAGAGTTGAGTTTCTTTTTAGAACTTCAACAGCAACCTTTACTGTCTGCATAGCTTCCAGTTTTTTCCTCACAAAAGCAGAAGGTCATTGTTTCTTATTAATCTCACTGGAATTATTTAAATAACTTTAGATACATTCAGTAAAGCAATTTGAAATCTAAGTAGAGGTGTTTGGTGAAATCAAAAAAGAATGCTGTGATTATGTCTTGGATACACTCAGTCTGATTACAGTGAATATTCCTCACCATAATAGTCTTTTTTTTTTTCTTTAACAAAGGAAAGTGGGTTTATTTCTGAAACATAACAAAGCAAACAGGAATCTTACAAATCTCTTTAATGGTATACTAACAATACAATACATAATTAAAGGGCAAAACAACAAACCTATAAACAGGGAAAACAATCTCAAAAAGGAAGAATAACATAAAATTTAAGCCCTCAAGTCAAAATATCTGCTTAAAGAATGATCACATATTATGTGTCCAATATTTTTATTTTTCATATATGCCAGAGTCATGTAGTTTACATGAATAAGAAAAAATGAAATAAATAAATATTCATTTCATGAATATGAAATATTAGGTTCATGGTTTTTTTTAAGTTTATTTTGATTTTTCTGTTACCATAGCCATGAATCCTTAATGCTTTCTGTTATAATGCATATTAATGCCCTGACAGTACTTTGTAAAAATCCAGGTCTTTTTAGTAATCTAAATAAACAGGCATATAATTCACACAGTATTGATTCCGGTGTCCTCTCAGAAAGCAAATCACAACAAGAGAATCTGATGTGTTTTATAAATTCACCCTTTAGCCAGTCTATTTATCTTTGTAAAGGATAGATGTATAACTGAAAGGAAAGCTCTGCTTTAGCAGAAAGATTGCCAAACTTGAAATTGGAAAATTCTGGTTTGATCCCTAGAATACCACTTAGTTGTTCTGACTGTGGATCAGCCTTTTAACCTTTCTGAATCATGACTTCAACAACTACATAGTGGAATTGAAATGACATACCAGATATTCTGAATGAAATTCCACTAATAACTTTGGGGACGGTATCTGGCTCACAGTAGATGTGCAACTAGTCCTTCACAATTTAGTTTCAAAAAGACTCAGAAGACTTAGATTCTGATCGCAATTATTTTCCAGAGTCTTTGTATAAAGTTTGGCACCTTATGTGAATATGCGAGTTCACTAGAGCTGCCATAACAAAATACCACAGACTAGGTAGTTTCAAGAGGAATTTATTTTTTTACAGTTTGAAGGACTGAAAATTGAATATCAAGGTATTGACATGTTTGGTTTATCCTAAGGTCTTCCTTCTTGGCCTGTCAATCGCCTCCTTTTTGCTCAGTCCTCATATCCCTTTTCTCTATGTACATACTTTTCTGATGTCTATCTCTCTTCTTCTTAAGGACACTAGTCATACTGGATTAGAGTCCATCAGGTTGACCTTATTTAACTTTATTTACTTCTTTAAAGGCTCTATTTCTAAATACACTCACACTCTGAGGTACTGAAGGTTAGGACATAAACTTGTGAATCTTAGGGGAACAAAATTCAGCCCATAACAGTAGACCTTAATTTTATTTGTAAAATTAAGTCCCTCTTACATATTTCCTCTTTTTATCTTTACTTTTGTTTTCCACATGAAGACTCAGAGAGCTTTTCTAGCTATGGAGATCAGAGAAATGGTTCTAGTGCTCAGCCAATATTTTGAAGAAGTTAAAAAAACAGAATCACAAGCTTCTTTTTTTAAAAAATATTTTAGAAATATTTTTTTAAGATTTTAAAATTTATTTATCTGACAGAGAGAGAAAGAAATCACAAGTAGGCAGAAAGGCAGGCAGAGAGAGAAGCAGGCTCTCTGCTGAGCAGAGAGCCCGATGCAGGGCTTCATCCCAGGACCCTGAGATCATGACCTGAGCCAAAAGCAGAGGCTTAACCCACTGAGCCACCCAGGTGCCCCCAAATCACAAGGTTCTAACTTTGGTTCTTAAAATCAGGTGATAGTTGAGGGATTCCACACATTGTAACCAGTGAAAAATATAAAGAGCAAGGCTGGTGTTCAGTGGGTTCTGAAGGGTGAACTGACAACTTAGGAACATCTGTAGATGGATTAAAGTCTAGCTGTGGAATTCATGGTGAAGACATTGGAGAAGTGGATTGTCTATTTCATAGCAGCACCCTCCTTCTGGAATAGAGAAAACATTTTGATTGAAAAGAAAAGAAGTCAATAGGGAAGAAGCTATATGACAAATATCAGAACAGGGTCCTTTCTCTTTCATGATTCCTGGCTTTCACCTCCTATGAATGATTTTTTTTTTTCCTGAATGTATGAATACCATGCAGCCACCCAAATGCTGCCAGTCTTCAGGCAATGGGAATATGAACGAACCCATGTTGGACCATTTTTAGGTATCAGACTACTTATTCCCTGAATGAGTAGTTTTTAGGGAACTCTGAATTTTGTTAGATCTGCTCAATAAGACCGTTATATCCTGCCCATGGATTTCTAGTATCGTTTATTTCAGAGGCAATTATCTGGCAACTGTTAGGACCTAGCTGTATACACTATACACAAGGAGAAATATATTAATATGGCTCATAGCAAGAAATATGGGATCAGTCATCTTGAAGTTAGCCAAAGACCTTTTATCTGCATGACCCTGTCAAAAAGACAAACTCACATGTTCAAATCCCAGTGCCTTAGTCTCCACTGTCCTTATCTCTAACTTTTAGATAACAAAACATAAAATGAAATAAAACAAAAATCAAAACAAATTCTGTTTTAATTATGCATTTTTATAGAAGTTTAAGGAGAAAGCAACCCATTTAATGGAGTATGTGTGTTTAAGTTCAGAAACAGGTTGGATTAATATTTATGTTCATATTCCAAAATACATATATACAAAATGCCACAAACAAAATGTATTGCATGTTTTCCAAGCCAGTGGGTGTGAAATATAGAAGAGAATAACATTCATGTAATACATTTGTCCCTATATGCATTATGTATTCATTCATTCGTTGATACATACACTAATTTACTCATTAACTCAACAATAGAGAAATCATTTGGTGCCACGTGCTATGCTAGGCACTGGGGATATAAAATAAAGCAATAGCATTCCTGTCTTCAAGCGGATCATAGCCTAGGCTACTAAAAATACCCATCAAATCCTTATGAATTCCTAGAGATAAAAAATACAATAAAATTTTACTTTAAGGACTATAATTGCTTCAAATGGTGGAGCCATGACCTAGCTTGAAGGGAATTGACTGACTCTGCATATAGAAATAGGAAAGTGTTCCAGGATGACTATTGACCGTTTCTCAGTTTCTAGTCCAGGACCTACCTCAGACATCGCAGGTGTGTTGGGATCTTAGCTCCCACGAATACTTAAGTAAGGTTCATGTTAGCTCAGCACTTAGTCATCTTAGAGCTAAATAAAAGATTCAAAGCTATGACACTGGTTTAATGATTTCTATTTTCATGGAAACATGCTCCTATGGCACTTTGTGTAAATTAGGAAATGGTGCACTTGCGGGGCGGTATAGCCTAATGGGTCAGTATAGTATACTAGCCGGTGGCTGCGGCTTGCTGTACATGACCTTATAACACTGAAGCTCAATACCATTTGCTTGACTCATTTTTTTGTTTCTGTTCCAAACTCATTTTATATATATATATATATATATACTTGATAAAGAGAAGCAAAGGATAATCAAAGTAGTATTAGGAAATCTTAGCCTTACATTTGCCCTCTCTTTTCAAGAAATGGACCCCTAGTATAATCATCATCCTGGGCTAAAACAATCTAAAGGAATGAAAGGTGCTGGGCGGGGCAAACAATTTTCACCTGTGCTCCCAGGAACAGTCAAAAGCAGACAACCTGATGACAGGTACCTTCATCCTTTTTATATGTACTTGCCTTTGAATGCATTTGAAGAATATAATCTCACCAGAATAGTAGCTCCTTTGAGTATTTTAGGCAACCACTACCTCACTGTGTTCAAAATGCAATACTAACAAAGCAGAGGAACTTTTTTTTTTTTAATCTGATTTAATGTAGGCATTTTCCTCAATTGCTAACTTCAGTGGAAATCCAGCAATAGATAATTTCTAAAATTAGGTCACTAAATTAAGCCACTTATTTAAGGGCTCTATGGCAGCAAACAAGGGACAGCATCATGAACTAGATTTGATAAAATTGGAGAAGTTTATACCTCAGGTCCAACCATTGCAGGCAGAGGATTAGAAGAGGGGATAAAAATCACATAAAAGGCTATCTCTTCAGGGTTGTAGGGAATTAATCAATTCTGGCAGAAGATACCATACTATTAAACTGCTTTGCCTCATTATAAGCTGTCATGTTTAGAAAAATATCATGGTCTGTATTGATTATAAAAGGAATCACAGTGTATTACCAAACATAATAGAAGAATTAAAATATGCAACTGTAGCATTTTATTTTTCATTATGATAAATTCTAAGTCATGAGATTTCTTAAATTTTCAATAGTCAAATAGTTAATTACTGGCTTTCTTGTGTCCATGGCAGACATCTCTTATAGAACCATTTTCCACTTTTCACTGACCCTGAACTTGGCCTCAAAACACTTCCCCAGGCAGCCACTCATTGTCAGTTAATTGAGGTTAACACTTAAGATGAAAACTATTCATCATTCCACTGGTTAAATGAACTTCCTGAGAGCATAACAGAGACTGTCCTACTTAACTCCATATGCCAATGCCAGCATATTACCTGCACAGAAGTGATGCTCAATATATAGTTGTGAATGATTACCCCAGAAATAATAAAAATTTTCACTAGCAGGTAATTCTCAAAAAAAAAAAAATGCAAGTGGCCAAAATTACAAACAAAAATAAATTTAACTTCACCTGTATATTTAAAAAATGGACAAATAATTTTTAGCTAGATTGGCAAATATTTCTTAAAAAATAATATTCAATGCTGGTGATCGAGGAAACAAGTACTCAGATATACGAATGGTAAGAATGTAACTTGTTATAGTTTTTCTGGAGGGAAAATAGTTTGTCAAAAATCATAAAAGTAGCAATACTTTCACCTAGAAATTCTACCTGTGGAAATACACTTCACGAAAAAATACATTTTGTGCCATCATTTAACTATAAAGAAGTTTGCTGAAGTATGATATAAAAAATTCAAAATTTATAAAACCAACAGCCAAGGATTGGTCAAATAACATTTGATAGCCTTTCTATATATTTTTTTTGTTTCAGATTTTTATGTAAATTCTAGTTAACATGTAGTGTAATATCGGTCTCAGGAGTAGCGTTTAGTGATTCGTCACTTATCTGCAGTACCCAGTGTTGGTCACAATTAAGCGCCCTCCTTGATCTCCTTCACCATCTAGCCCATCGGGCGCCCACCGCCCTCCCTCAGCCCGCAGTTTGTTCTCTGTATTTGAGTCTCTTATGGTTTGCTTCCCTCTCTCTCTGCTTTTTTCCTTCTGATGTATTCAGCTGTTTTGTTTCTAAATTCCACATATGAGTGAAGTCGTATGGTATTTGTCTTTCTCTGCCTAATTATTTCACTTGGCGTAATACCCTCTAGCTCCATCTACATCATTGCAAATGGCATGACTTCAGCCTTCCTATATTTTATTATTATATTATTTATAACATTCACGTATGTATCGTATACAGCTATTAATGTTGTATAGAAGTGTACTTATCAACATGGACAGATATTTAGTATGTGCTTTTAAGTGGAAAAAATAGATTGCAAAATTTGTGGTGTGTGGTCTTATTTTGTAAGTATATGTGCATATGTGTCTAAGCCCTAATAAAAGGGTTTAAAGACTCCAACATATTAACATTTGCTATTTCTTGACAGATAGGTTACTAGGACTATTGCTATTATTATTATTATTATTTTGGCTGTATCTTTTTTCTCTAATGATGACAAGTCACTTTAATATTTTTAAAAAGTAATTTTAATATTTAAAACCTCCTTTCGAGAATTGTTCATATTTTTCTTGATTTATTCTTCTATAGTAAGCAGAACATTCGAAGTCATTCCGTTGGTCATTCTTTATAAAAGTAGTAACTTCAGCATCTAAACAATAAAAGCCCTCCCTAAGGACTTCAGTGTGAGCTTTTAGAGAGTCCATCTTAAATGTGGCCCTCTTATTGACATATTCTTTGTTCTTTTTTCCTTTTCTCATTCTTCCCCTCTCCCTAAATCCTCCTCCCTTTTCATTAAAACACTGATGAGAAAATCCTAATTCAACAGGAGTCAATTGTTCTTTGCTTAGGCTCACAAGGTTATTTTTTCTGATTAATAATTAAATAGACCTTATTTAATATAACACATTAACTAGATAATACATCCTTGTCCATTACTCAAAAATTGGAAAGTACAGAATATTTTTACAAGAGTTGAAAAAACACCTTTAATGTGATGTACTTACATCAAGTATATTTTTTTACTATTCTGCATATTACTTCTCTTATGTAAAAACCATATTATATGTACACTTATATGCTTTATTTTTCCAATAGAACTGCATCCCAGGGCACCTGGGTGGCTCAGTGGGTTGAGCATCTTGCTGTTGATTTCAGCTCAGGTCATGCTATGAGGTCTTGGGATGGAGCCCTACATCAGGCTTGGCACTCAGAAGGGAGTCTGCCGGAGATACTCTCTCCTTTTGCCCCTCTGTACCACATGCACTGTCTCTCACTCTCTCTCAAATAAATAAATAAATAGATAGATAAATCTTTAAAACAACAACAAAAGGTGTATCCTAAGTATTTTCTCAGAATTCTCTTTCTGTGTTTTTTTAAAGAGTAGGTGCTGTGCCAAACCAGCATCTTTCTCATTTGTTCCTTCATTTAACAATCCTGGTGAATGACTACTATGTGCCTGTTAAGAGCAAATGCACATTGTAGAGAAGATAAGCATGGTTCTCTCCTCATGGAGGGGCTCAGCTAGGCCCACAGCTGCTGCCTTGCTTAGGCCACTGTAAAACTTAATAAGTAAGTAAAGCAGTTATTGGGAAGTGAAGTATAGGTGTTAACTACAGTCACACAAGGGACAGCAACTGCCTACGCTTACTTAGTGTGATTCCTAGTCAGAGTCTCCATTATTGCCCTCCCCCAGGTCGCCTAAGGGCTTTTCCTCTCTCATTGGAAACACATGGTTTACCAAATTATGATCATTGTTTTTCACATCAGGTAAGTCACACTCAGCTATATAAGCACTTTACCCCAACAATTAATTTACCAAGTTAAAACAGAAACAACATGAAATGGCAAGTTCATCTGCCCCATCATACTTATATATTGTGTACATACTGAAGAACAGAGAGTCATCTGCGTTAGATACGTCTCAAGTGAAGTAATCAGGAACTGTTCTCAAAAATCTTTCATGACCAAGACAAAGCCGGAACTGACCATTCAGAAGGAGGCCCCTGGGTTCTTTTCATCCCTCAGCTGCTATATCTGAGAGGTAGGACTGGAATATCCTGGGCACGGACCAGAGTGTCTAGGACAGGGGGGCCTTCGGGATGGTTCAGGACAGCGGCTATTTGCCAAACGATGTGAAAGTATTTCAACATATTAGCAACAAGGATGACAGACTGAGCCCTCTAGGAAATAATCTCAGAATATTGTAGGTGACTTCTGCTTTAAGGGAAAGACATTATAGCAGCCCAAAAAATTCTTTTACAGCAGAATTTTGTCTTTTGTAGATCCTTTGTTAATCTCATGAAAGTGAGACTCCAGATCTACTTAGACAACTAAAAATGAGGGAGGGAGAAATTCCATGTGCAGACAACTAAAATCAAACACAGACATTATAGGAATGCTGCTACAATAATGTTGAGACAGAGGAAAAAAAGGAAGAGCCAGTGGAATAACTCTGTGACTGGGCTTGATAATTGGGAAATCTGAAATGCCTAATCATTTCAAAAGAAAAAACCCAGAAAAGAAAGTTATCTTATTTTATTTCATTTTATTTTAATTTTGAGGGGGGAGTGACTTAGTTATGAAATGGCAGTACTTTCAATGTATATGATAATATTTTAAATATTAAGTTAATATTTAAACTATTAAGCTATTAAAAACTATTAAACTAATAGTTTTCTCTTCTCTTTTAGCTTTCCTTATTAGAAAAGGCTGGATTTGGTGGTGTTCTTCTATATATTGACCCATGTGATTTACCAAAGACTGCAAATCTTAGCCATGATACCTTCATGGTGTCACTGAACCCAGGAGGGGACCCTTCAACGCCTGGTTATCCAAGTGTGGGTAAGTGTGCGGTTAATCTTTCCCATTCTTTTAAACACTACATGTTATAATTTGTAAGTACATGCTGGATTAGTCAAGGGATAGCAAAGTTGAAGAATTCTTACCACTCCATATTCAAAAAATGATTTTTATCTGCTCAAGTTATAGACTATCCCTCTATTGCAACAAAACTTTTTTTAAAGTCTGTAACAGTCTGTAATGGATTTTTGTCTGGATAAGTTATTTTTGTCTGCATAAGTGTATTTTCATATTTTATATGTTATTATTGATTGACTGAAAGTTTAATTAATACCAGGTGGGAGAGGCACTCCATATAGGTGGAAAATATATACAAATACCTAGAAGGTTGAAATACCTGCTGCTTTAGGGTGTCTGTAATTATTTAAAGCAGAGAGTCTAGGGGTACACATGGTCTGGTTAGGTGACTTAAGCAGTAGGAAATGATGCTGATAAAGAATGGAGTTAATATGATCAACTTGTCTGGCTCCCTAAGGGAAGGGATCTTAATCACTGGAAGCATAGAAAATGGCCATCTTTGCATCAAACATCCTTCTCTTTCTCAGTAAGTTGTGTTCATGTTATTGGGGGGTCATGTGGCAGACAGAAGACAACTGAATTTGGCAGGTGCTCCCTGCATCATTGAATTTCTGTCCAATGTATCATTGACAAGTGGTCCATTAATATAGTCTTGGCTGTGGAATAAGATCTGTGAACCTTCTTCCAGCGTGAGAGTAACCCATTAACCATGACACTACAGTCAGTAATTAAACTAACAACAACAACAACAAAAATCATGTAATTATTCATGTGTTCTGCCAAAATTTTTCCCTGTTTTCTACAAAATATCACGAGTTTCTAATTATCTTGTTCAAGTCCACTTGTTCTCTCTCTATGTATATTAACTTTACTGATTAATCATTAACTTTCCAATAATGAAGTAAATTGAATCAAATATGAGTTATAATTTATAAATTTTGTTAGGTCTACTGATTACTGCTTTATCCTCTAAAGTACATTGCTAAAAATCCACTTAAGAATTTCCCTTGAGACCTTATTGATAGGTATTTTTTACAGTCTATTGTCTCATTATTAGAATTTTGAAATTAAAATTAGGAAATGTCCATCTACATCACCAAAAATGTCAGCTCTAACCTCCCTGGGTAATAACACCTCAGCTTCAAGCGTCTGTGCCGCTTCCAGTCGGTGAACGGGAGAAGAATTAGGCACAAACAAGTCAGCTGCAAGAGATTGGGAGTAGGGGACAACAGTCCAAAAGATTGCTGCCCCGAGCAACTCCACAGTCTCGCTTTTATTAGATAGAAACAGTAACAGCGGAAGAGTCGATGAAGGTCAAACGTTAGTCATATGCCATGTAGATAAACAAGAAGGAGGGCAGAATATGTCTGTACAAGTAGTATAAAGTTCACAGTTGAACAAGCACATTCAAAGGACTTATCTAAGTAGCCACAAGTGCTCTCTGGTGGGGAAAGGGGAGATAACGGAAAAATGGAGCAGGCAGCGTTCAGCCCTCAGCGGGCTGGGGGGTCCCCAGCTGCTCCGCTTCAAGGCTGTATGTCGTCCTCTCCCCCAGAGGCCTGTTGCAGTATCTGTTTTTCTTAAGGCTGTATCTAAATGTGCTTGGTAACTAGTAAAATTTCTTGGGGGTTATATTTTAAGTAACACGTTGTTCTGAGGGGCAGTTGCAAGTCTGCATATGACAGCTAACGTTTTTGTAACAAATCAATGGACGGCAAGGCTATCAAAAGCTACTTTATGAATACTCTGTTCAAGGTGGTGAATTGACCAGTTGGCAACATTTGCTCTTAATATTTTTTTTTGACTCAGATCATTTCATAATTGTAGAATTCCATTATATCTAGCAAAATGTTAGCCAGAGTCTCAAGCAATCTCAGAATTTTTTTCTCTTCTCTTTTTATTTCTTTTCTTTTGTTTCATTTCATTTTTCTCATTTCTCTTTTTTCTTTTCTTTTTCTTTTTTCTTCATGTCTTTTTTCTTTCCTTTTCTTCTTCCTTTCCCTTTCTTCCCTCTCCTCCCTTCTCTTCCCTTTCCCATTTGCCCCTTCTCTTTTCTTCCATTCCCTTCCCTTTTCTTTGAAATAATTTCAACTCATAAAAATTTTCAAATAGATTATTTAGAGAATCTGTGTGACTTTATTCCAGACTTCTCTCATACTAACATTTTATATAATATTATTCAGTTATCAAAGCCATAAAATTCACATTGATGTGGTGCTGTTAACCAGTTATAGACTTTATTCAGATTTCTTCAATTCTCTCCCTCTCTCTCTCTGCCCTGGTTGCTAAGAAGCTCTGATTAACCATAATGACTTATACCATTGGCTCCTGATTTATTTATCCCTTCCTCTTGCAATTATCTTAAGATCTCTGTGTCTTATGGTTTTATTCACATTTTTAAAAATAACAAAACCATCCTCAATTTTGTGGGCAGGGAAGGAGGAAGAGAAGGCAGGTTGTGAATTGTAAATAAAAACTACTAAAAATAATTTACTCAAAGTGAATAGCAGCATCTGACTTAATACCCTAAATACTGTTGGGTAAATCATTATTAGTGGAACTAATAAAAAACTACCTCTTTTTCTAATATTAGGAACTCTGTTTTATTAACTAGTCTAAGGATAATGAAGTCCTAAAGAAGGGTATTGAATAATTAAAATACAAATAGGTGGTTTTATATGTTTGTTTTTAATATATACATAATAAACAGAAGAGCATAACGAACTTTCCATATGCCTCACCTTGCTTTGTCAACTATCTACATTCTGCTATTTTTCTGTTGTCTGTACATCTCCTCACACCCCACAACACCACTTGTATTTGTACAGAAAAAATTCACATAAATTGAAATGCAGACATCTTAACCAACAAAAGGACATACCCATATAATCTCCATGCCTATTTAGCTATAGTACATTTTTATCACATCGGAAATTTCAGTCATTCCCCATCACCAGCCCTTGCTCCGCACCGGTCTCACTTTTATCATGGAGTATGTATTGTGTTAGGTGCAGGTTCTTTTGCTTAGAATAATGTCTTTGATGTTTATTCACTGTTCCATGTAACAATTTATTGTTGGAAAGTATACCACAATTTTTGAATTGATTCAAGTAGGTGTTTTTTAAAATAAGAATGCTAAGGCACTCTTCTGCAACATAAGATCCAAATGGATTGTTGAAATAAGACACAGGAACTTCCTATAAGATCGTTCTTCTCAGTACATCTCATTGCATATCTGAAAAATTCTTGGTTATTATAGAATCAGAGCAAAGGATAAAAAGAAGTTTTTAAAAATGCTTTCCTCCTATATCAGGAAAATGATGTCTTCTCATTCTTTTAATAAAAATAAGACTCTAGATTCCCTTGGCATATTAATCACCCTGAGTCTTATTTTATTTACCTTAAAAAGAATTATACTAATATAATAAATATGTCGCTATGTATAGATATAGATACAGATCTTACAAGATTGTAAAGAAATGCAATATCTCAAACTTTGCCCCAGACTTAGATAGGAATTCTGAGGGAGGGGTCCAAACATCTGTATTCTAACAAACTCTCCATATGGTTCTGATGCAAATGAATTTTGAGACCTGCTGAGCTAGAAACTTTATGCTTCTTTTCCAAATCATAGTTGGGTGGCTAGGACTCCTGACCCAAACTTTGTGACCTCATGTTACTGTTCTTTAAACATCTTATATTGCTGCCTTTTATTTTCCCCACCTCCATGTTAATCAGGACTGAGGAATATTTGCGTTCTGGAGCCTGGATCCAATTTTTGTACTCCATTAGCTCTCAGTAAATATTGATTGAGTGAATAACTTGTTCCTTTAACATGACTACTTGTCTTTGATGATTCTGACCCTAGGCCATACCCTGCTTTAATTAACGTAATTAAAACAAAACAAAAAAGTGTGTATCAGCATGTACCTCTGATGGATTTGTTTATAAAATACATGGTTTTTCTCCTTAAATGCTCTGTTTGTTCTTTCATACATATTCTACCACTTAGAACAACAGAAATTCTGCTTAAGATATCAGGATATTAAAAGTCTAATCTATTCTCTTAATTCCTTTGATAACTTATCAAATATGTCAAAGATTAAGTGTCCAAAATATCAGACTTCATCATAAGTACTTCTACCAACTTGCTACAAGTATTTCAACTACACGAAACTATGATCTAAGCAAACCACATTTCCTAGAACCATTTACTTTTAGAATTCTAAGAGACTTTCTGGTCCATATAGGGTTCGAATAGTTTTGAGGCACAAAAACTTGATCATGTTAGCTAAGGGCTCATGTAAATGAGGCATATGAACTAACATTTATAATAACTGGTCATAATTATAACACCAGTGATTAGTTATAATAAAAAAATATGCTTAGCTTAAAATCATTAATTGGTTTTGCTCAAAACAAAGAGAGAATCAGAAAGCTATGGATGAGAATTAAATAAGGGGAGGTAAGAAATAGACCCTTTAAGGAGTATATTATTTAGTCTGTGTTGAAACATGGAAAAGAAAATCCTTCCCCAAATTGTAAGTTTCCGATGGTCTGACAACTAGACTAGAAGTAGTAGTTAGAAGTCCTTTTCTTTCCATATTTTTAAAATAATTTATCTTCTGAAACCTCTGCATGCTATAGGGTTCATTTTGATTTTAGTACCATCTTCAAATATCTGCCTGTCTAACCTATGGACAACTAGTTAATAGAAATCCAAATTTTCTTTTATCTTGCCTGAGACTTAATTCTTCTTTTACACCATTTACTGAAATCCATCCCAATTTAAAGTTTTCTGTATCTGTCACTCTTTATGTTTGTTACAGTCCCATTTTATCGCCCCTTTTTTCTTTGTTTTAAATTCTAGAGAAGAAAGTTGTTTCAGTGGTTTTACTCTAGTGAAATGTATCAAACGACACAGTTTATTTAATATTCCCAGTGTTACAATTCAGTGGATCTATGTGTTGTTTACCTGCTGTCTGTTCAACATCACCTCTGCCAACCAAAAACCACTCAAAGAATAACGAATATCACTGTAATTTGTGACAAGTCTTCTCCAGGCTTTCTTGGTCCAGTTACCTGGACAAATGTCGAAAGATTGACTTGACTTGGCACTAAATCAACTGAGACAGTGTTGAACTATTCCCTGACTAGAATAGCAGGAAATATAAATGTGTGCCTAGTTGTCAAAACAAAGTGTTAGATATTCACAGCATGAAATGTCTTGTTGCCTTGTTGGAAAAAAATAAAGTGTCTGTATTTTTATTATTTTACTCTAACTGTTGGTTCTTGTATGTGTCTGGAAGGCTTCAGCTTTACATGAAATATTGTCCAAATTGGTCCTTAGAAACATTTAAAGAGTGGCTCAAAGTTAAGCTGATTTTTTTTTCAATAAGTTTCATTTGCGGCATTGTGAGAAGAGAGATTGTTTGAATTCAAAATGCTCCTTTCAAAAATCTAAATTTTGTTTTGTAAAATAATTTTAGTTACTAAGTTTTCTTGGTCCTAAACAGGGAAATTTGTAATTGATTACTGTAATGTCTAAGATTACAGCTCTTTAGAGAATATTTTTGAATGATTATTGTTCATAGACAATATGAGTGCCACATGGTTTTCTACTCAGTCAGAATGTTCTTTACTTATTATTGTACTCAGAACTCTCTATTTTAAACTAAACACCCACTCTATCAATGGAGACAATCAATTTGTATCAGAATTAAAGTTTCCCCCAAAATCTGGAATTCTAAGAAGATGAAAAAATCTACTGCTTGAAAAAATGATTCATCAGTAAATTTCCATCACAATGAGATAAGAAGCTAATTGAAACAATAAGAAAATTAGTTTTACATTGTTATAGGACTTTGTATGCCTTATCTTGTTAGATTTTTCAACAGGACAGCTTTTACTGTCCCCACTTTCCAGATAGGTAAACTGATCCATAGAGAAACTGAGCTTTATTCAAAGTGATCAGACTAATATAACCAACACTTAAACCCCAAGTTGCCTAACTTCTAACCTAATGAGAATTCCACTATTATCTTGCATCAATCATAAAATTTAGGTAAGTTAGTTTTATGAAAATAAGAATTGCATTTGGTGTGACATCGGACAAATGATTGAATTTAATGCTAAAATACACTTGGCTCTGTTTGTTTCCTCCCCACTTTTAACACATGATTAAGTGTAATGTTGAAAATGAAATATAAAGTATAATGGTAAAATTATAAAACTTGCCTGCAGGTTTAGACTACAGCAATATGACATCAGAAAAAATTAGGATTAAATCATATGCAATTGCCGATATTCTTCCAGAATATAATTTCTACTCTTCTCTATAAGAATACAATAATTATAAAAGAAATTATAATGGAAGAAATAAATTGAACAACTAATTAACTAACCAAACTATGTGAGGAAAAACAGTATCGAGAAAAGACCTGGTTTTATTTTTTCAACCACAAAATTATATAAATTATTTTAGTGGAATATATTTAAAACATCATTTCCATGACTTTATTAACCTTTTTATCTAAGAACTTTAAACTGTAAAATACAGCCATCTGATTATCTTTCTCAAAAATACAAATTGTTGTTCTCATCATGGGTACAACCCACTTTTTCAATGTATTAGGCAGTAGCTGAGCAGAAGATATAAGCTAAAATTACATAAAAGAGCAAGAATATGCCTGAGAAATAATAAGTCATGCTGTGCAACACAATTTTTTAAAGATTTATATGGGCACCTGGGTGGCACAATGGTTAAGTATCTGACTCTTGGTTTTGGCTCAGGTCCTGATCTCAGGGTGGTGAGATGGAGCCCAATGCTCCCTGATCAGCAGGGAGTCTGTTTAAGATTCTCTCTCCCTCTCCCTCTGTCCCTCAACTCAAATAAATGAATAGATTTTTAAAAATATTTATTCATTCATTCATTTGTGAGAGAGATTGTGAGAAGGAGCTGGGGGAGAAATAGAAGGAGACAGAGAAAATCTTTTCCCCCATAAGTGCAAAGCCCCATGCAGGGCTTCATCTCAGGACCCTGAGATCAGGACCTGGGCCAAAGTTGGACAAAAATGGACTAAGCCACCCAGGTGCCCCCACAACACAATTAATTTTACGTTTTCCAGCCAATTTTCATACTTTCTTATCTGTCATGGTCAGGAACTATATACTATAGTAGCTGTTGGTCTTACTTTTGACAAACCTAAGCTATCTTAGAGGAAGGATTAGAACTAATGTCAGAAATAAACTTAAAAAAGAAAAAAATCCCTGTAGTCTGCTCTTACATTCACTATCAAATGATAAAGGCAACATAAAATAATAGCAATTTTTATTTCTGAACTATCCATTATGAAGAGTGAATTTTCAACAGGTGGCAAATGACACGGTGGGAGTATCACATAGGATTCTCATAGCCTTATATATTAAGTGTCAGTATTTTAAGAAGTTGATTTCCAAATCAGCAATTATAGTCAACTCAAAGGTGTTCTTTGTTTATTTCTTTCAGAAAATAGGGCATGATTTTTATTTAAGAAGCTTTTTATTTAAGAAGATTTTTGTTTAAGAAGTTGATTTCCAAATCAGCAATTATAGTTAACTCAAAAGTATTCTTTGTTTATGTCTTTCAGAAAATAGGACATGATTTTCTGTTCATTATTTTCTTTTCCAGTTAATGGCAAAACATAATCCATATGATGCCAAAGCAATCTGTAAATTACTATTTAGTTATATAGTGGCTGCAGAAAAACTTTTTATGTCCATGTCAAATGTGACACTCGATTAAGTATATAAATAGGTCAAGGTAATTACAGTTTTCATTAATTCCTTTTAATTTTTTTCCCATTTTTCAGCTTTATCGAGGTATACTTGACAAAAGTTCAATATATTTGAGGTATACAGTATGAAAAGCCAATAAATCTACAAATTATGAAGGATCCCCACATTCCTCACCTAACATATTTATATATCTTCTCTTTATTTTTTCTTGAGAACACTTAACTTGTATTCCCATAGCAAATTTCAACTATATAATACAATATGGTCAACTAGAGTCACCATGTTATACATTAGATCTTCAGCCATCATTCTTTTTATATTTGAAAGTTTGTATTCATTTGCCACTTCCTTTCTCTCCCACTTCCCAGACCTGGCAACCACCATTCTACTTTGATTCTGTAAGTCTATAAGTTCAACCTTTCTTTATTTATCCTTTCTTCTTCTTGTCCTTCTTGTCCTTCTTCTTTTCCCTTTCTTCTTCTCCTCTCCCTCCCCTCCTCCTCCCCCTCCCCTCCCCCTCCTACCCCTCCCCCTCCTCCCTTTCCCCCTCCCTTTTCCCCTTCCATCCCCCTCCCCCTCCTCCTCCTCCTTCTTCTTTTTAGATTACACACGTAAATGATACCATGCAATATTTATCTTTCCTAATCTGGATTATTTCATTTAGCATAATGCCCTCCAGATTCACCTAAGTTGTTGCAAATGGCAGGGATTCCTTATTTTTGGTTGTTTACATATACCATAGTTTGTTTGTTGTTCATTCCTCTATTGACTGGCACATAGGTGGTTTTCATACTTTGGCTATTGTGAATAATGCTGCAATGAACATAGGAATATAGGTATCTTTTTGAGATAGTGTTTCCATTGCCTTTCTATATATACACAGAAGTAAGATTACTTGGTCTTATAGTAGTTCTATTTTTCTTTTGTTGAGGAACCTCCCTGGTGTTTTCCGTACTGGCTGTACCAGTTTACATGCCCACCAACAGTGTACAAGGGTTCCCATTACAGCCTACCAGCATTTGTATCTTTTACTGTTTTATAATAGACATCCTAACATGTATAAGGCAATATCTCATATTGGTTTTGGTATGCATTTCCTGGATGATTAATGATGTTGAATACTTTTTGTGTACCTACTGGCCATTTGTATATGATCTTTAGAAAAATGTCTATTTACGTCCTTTACCCACTTCTCAATTGAATCCTTTCCTTCCCTTCCTTTTTTTTTTTCTTTCATGCATTATAAGAGTTCCTTGTATATTTCAAATAATAACACCTATCTGATAAGTGATTTGCAAATATATTCTCCCATTCCATAGGTTGTCTTTTCATTTTGTTGATGGTTTCATTTGCTGTACAGAACTTTTTAGTTTGATGCAGTCCCATTTTTCTATTTTTGCCTGTTTTTATAGGGATTACATTAATCTATAGATCTGTTTTGGTATTATGGAAATTTTAACAACATTAATTCCTCTAATCCAGAAACATGGGATATTTAATTTACATTTACATCAAATTTATTTACATTTTAAAAAAATTTTATTCAAATCAAGGTCTTATGGTTTTCAGTGTACAGATATTTCACCTTGTTGGATAAACTTTTTCCTAAATAACTTGTCCTTTTTGATGCTTTGTAAATGGAATTATTTTCTTAATTTCTCTTTCCAATAGTAAATTTTTAGTGTACAGAGACATAACTGATTTTTGTATATTCATTTTGTATTCTGCAACATTACTAAATTTGTCTATTCTAACAGATTTTGGGTGGAGCCTTTAGGTTATTGTGATCTTTCATCCCTTCTTTTTTGACTTGGATTTTTGTCTTTCTTTCCTAATTGCTCTGGCCAGGATTTCTAGTACA
This sequence comes from Mustela lutreola, assembly GCF_030435805.1. NCBI lineage: Eukaryota > Metazoa > Chordata > Mammalia > Carnivora > Mustelidae > Mustela > Mustela lutreola. Next base: position 125,761,169 of record NC_081291.1, on the reverse strand, counting down.
GTGTGGAATAAAAGTGGTGATCTTGTTCCCAATCTTAGAGGAAAAACTTTTAGTTTCAGCTCTTCACTGTTGAGAATGATTAGCTATGGCCTTGTCACACATGGTCTTTATTATTTTGAGGTACTTTCCCTACATAACTGCTTTGTTGAAAGTTCTCATCATAAATGGTTGTTGAGTTTTGTCAAATGCCTTCCCTGTATCTATTGAGATCATATGATTTTTATTTTTCATTCTGTAATGAGGTATATTATACTGATTTACATATGTGGAACTTCCTGTGTCTTAGGAATAAATCACACTTTATCATGGTGTAAAATCCATTTAATATCCTGATAAATTTTGTTAGCTAGTTTGTTAACTATTTTGTTGAGAAATTTTGCACCTATGTACATTAGGTATATTGGTCTCTGATTTGTGTGTGTGTGTGTGTGTGTGTGTGTGTGTGTATGTCTCTGTCTGGTTTTGTTATCAGTTTCATGCTGACTTTATAAAATGAATTTGAAAGTATTTCTCCTATCTTTTGGAAAATTTAAAGAAGGGTTGGTATTAACTCTTTTTAAAATATTTGGTAGAATTCACTAGTGAAGACATTTGGTCTTGGACTTTTCTTTGTTGGAGGTTTTCTGTTTTGTTTTGTTTTGTGTTTTTAGAGATTTTATTTATTCATTTGAGAGAGAAAGAATGAGAGAGAGCATGAGAATGGGGAGGGTCAGAGAGAGAAGTAGACTTCCCGCTGAGCAGGGAGCCCAATGTGGCATTGGATCCTGTGACTCCAAGATCATGATTGAAGGCAATCACTTAAACAACTGAGCCACCCAGGTGCCCATGTTGGGAGGTTTTTGGTTTAAAATTCTTACTAGTAATTTGTCAGTTTATATTTTCTATTTCTTCATGATTCATTTTGGTAAGTCATATTTTTCTAGAAATTTATCTATTCCTTCAACATTGTCCACTTTGTTGCCATAAAGTTATCCATAGCAGTCTCTTAGTTCCTCCAATAATCTCTTTTTAATCTCATAAATTAGTAGTAGCCAGTAATATAATATTGAATTTTCTAACAAACGTTTGTTTCCTAAATATTTTTTCAATTATTTACTGAATTTTAATCAATTACTTTATGGCCTATAAAAATGCTAAACTGCTTTAATATATATGGAATTTAATTTTTGTGTATTTTTATCCTTTTGCAAAACCAGATATAGTAAAGATGTTTAGTTTCTTTATAGCTTTACTGCGAATTCATTATAAAGTAAATCTAAACTCAAAGTGGAAATATAGCTAAATAAACTGAGATTTGAAACTACCTATTTGCCAATCTTTTTCTTAAGATTATTTATTTATTTATTTATTTATTGAGAGAGAGAGAGTGAGAGCATCAGGGGATGGCCAAAAAGAGAGGGAGAGAAAGAATCTCAAGCAGACTCCCTGCTGAGTGAAGAGCACAATTTGGGGTTTGATCTCAGGATCCTGAGACTATGACCTGAGCCCAAATCAAGAGTCCAACACCTAACTGACTGAGCCACCCAGGTGACAGTATTTGTCAATCTGTGTATATAAATAGCAAAGTGCAGTAACTGAGATATGAGATCTTGTTATATATGTTGCAATAAGGAAACTATGGAGGTAATAGAAGAATATAGATGCAATCTTGCCGATTTTCCTAAAGGCAGTGATGTTAATACATATAAATTAATTTTCTTTGTTTATTTTTGTTGTGTTTAAATTTTGATATAATTTAATATTAAAGACTGATTGGTAGAGTAGTACAAAGAACTTCTGTTTCTTGTGTGTGTATGTGTGTGTGTGCAGTTTTTACCTTTGAACCAAAAGTATGCAGTAAAAATATTGTGATTAGAAATTTGTTGGGTTAGTTCTTCATCTTCATCCTCTTTAGTGTGGTTGATACTAACTTAAAATGTTAGAGGGGTTACCCGGGTGGTTTAGTCATTAAGCAGCTGCCTTTGGCTCAGGTTATAATATCAGGGTCCTGGGATCCAGCCCCCCATCAGGCTCCCTGCTCGGTGGGGAGTCTGCTTCTCCCTCTCCAGCTCCCTGTGCTTGTGTTCCCCCTCTTGCTATCTCTCTCTGTCAAATAAATAAATTGAATCTTTAGAAAAGATAAAATTTATTTAGATTTATTTGTTTTTATTTATATTTCACTTTAAATGTTTGTTCCCTCTGTCTTCATTGACTTCTTTTAGTATAAAATATAATGTGGTTCCAAAAGTCAAAATTATACAACCATGAACACTCTGAAGAGTGTCACTGTCCTACCCTGCCTCAGCTCAGTTCTTCCATTTCACTTTCCTCACTCCCTAATGTATTTCCTGTATTTCTTTTTGTAGAAAATAAGCAAATAAATGTATATTCTTTTATCCCCCTTCAATTTTATATAAAAATGTAGTATACCTTAATACTTATTTATACTTTTTTTTCATTGAGCAATTTTAAAAACCTCTCCCTATCAGTTCTTAGAAATTGCCAATAGCTGGGTTCTCCAGGAGCAGGAGCTGAGAGAAAAGTCTAGTTATCAGAATTTTTATTAGAGATCAACACTTGTGGGGAAAAAGAGAGTTTAAGCAGGGTTGGGAAGGGGTAGAAGTGGAACTACAGAATAGTCCAACCACCCATGAGTATATGGTTTGTCAGAATTGTTCATGAGTGAACTGAATGACCAGGCCTTGATGCCTCTTCTGAAACCAGTCTTTGGTTGTATGCCTCTCCAAGAAGGCATGCCACTGGGTAAAATGATTCTTTATTATTAAGGCAAACTCTACGTGGCTTAACAGCTGGTGGCTCTCTGCTGATAGCACTTAGATCATCAGGTTTAAAAGTACCCCTCCCCTTGACAGAATGGCATATTGAGCAACGACAGAAATTTGACTTGAGCTCCATTCTTAGTCATGAGTTACAAGGGCTGAAGCTGTGCTGTCTAATATAGTAGTCACTAACTGTATGTGGCTATTTAATTTTAAATCCAATTAATTAAAATTAAATAAAATTAAAAATTCTGTCATTTGGGCCACATTTCAAGCACTCAGTAGCCATATGTGGCTATTACGAGCATGTCCAGGATTCAGGAAAGTTCCACTGGATGAGCACTACAGAGTAAACACCTAAAGCAATGTGATTTTATACAAAATTTGGTGATTAACTACTGTTTTAGATCATCCATGAGACTCTTTCTGTATATAATCTTAGAGAATCAAAGATTGTTTGTCTTTTTTACCACCTGAATGATTTAAAATCTATTTACAAAGCAGACTCTAAGAACCACATGTTAGGTATGCTCCATGAATTATTTTATGGTTTAGTGTTGAGCCAAAACATAGTTGAGTGCTCCTAGAGTAAACATTTTCCATTTCCAGTATTCTCCAAAGAGTTTTTGAATTTTAAGTATGTAAAAATAAATCTTGTAATGCTACTTCAAAGTGTTATTGCATTTGCTTCAAACTGCTAGCATTGTAAATTTTAATCCCATACAATTTCATTTGAGAGATACATCCTGGATGAAAAAAAAATGTGTTCTACTTTTGTTTTGCTTATCAACAGCACTCTGTTCTAGATTTTTCAGTGAGAATTGAAAAAATTAAACCTGGTGAATATTTTGGATTTTTTTTTTTTTTTTGAGAGATAACCATCTCAGCACTAGACTTTTGAGGAACATAAATGTGGACTACATTTGTAATAAGTTGAAAGCCAGACTCTGGTACATCTTTCAGATTAAAAATTAACTCTGTTTTTGGAAAAAGGTCAGATAATTAACTTTTTTTCCTTGACTACTGAAGAACATGAAATGACATTACCTATATCTTCACAAAAATTGTAACTTACATGCATATACCCCATATGATTATTGAATACCCTCACTGCCTTCTGTTGGGCACAGAAGCTCTTGAAAGGCTTTCTTTTCTACTTCTCCTTATTAATTTCTCAGGCTTGTGACTATAACATTTACAGAAGTATATTCAGTACATTTATTAAGGAAAAGGAGAGTTAAACTAAGCAACACAGATTTCTTTACTACGGAACATTAAAACCTATTATTGTGATGTGTTTCCCAAAAGTCCAAAAGCATTGTAGTCTGGGAAATTTCCCAAATTTATTTGACCATGGAGTTCATTTTCAGAGGGGCATCTGGAAGGGCTATCTTTCAGTCAAACATACTGAGGGATTGCTGGCTTGCAGCTCCTGCCCCTTCCCCTTTCTGCTGCAAATCCTTCCCTAGTTTTATGCCTCTACACAGAGATGTATAGCTTGTACCTCAGCTTTTGTACATTTTGTAGCTTGAGGTACAATGTAAAAAATAATGCAGAAAGTAGAAAGGGCAGGGCTGATTATGTCACGTGGTAACAGCAAGGTTAACACCTGCTTATGAGTCAGCAGGAAACGGAACACCTGGCAACAAAAAAATAATCTGGTTGATTGTTTAACAATTAAAGTTGTAATTAGATTTATAATTGAATTTTTGGTGTAGTCTTAAGTCTGGAAAATCAGTGTATCTCAGCTAATCTTTTACTCAGCATGCTCTGTTCTGGTTCATTGCTGACCATGTCCAAAAATCTGTTTTTAAAACACAAATCTGAACAAAATTCCTTTTTTTTTTAAAGATTTTATTTATTTATTGACAGAGAAAGAGAGAGATCACAAGTAGACAGAGAGGCAGGCAGAGAGACAGGGGGAAGCAGCCTCCCTGCTGAGCAGAGAGCCCAATGCAGAGCTCCGTCCCAGGACCCCGGGTTCATGACCTGAGCTGAAGGCAGAGGCTTTAATCTACGGAGCCATCCAGGTGCCTCCAAATCTGAACAAAATTCTTAAACAGCTTTCTTTATTTAACCAGTCCCTCAGGTGACTTTTCTTATTTCAGCAATAGAATAGAAAATGCATTCTTATCCTGAGAAGAATAGATAGATAAAGTGACAGTTCTTACGTTAATACAGATATACACATTTTTAAGCAATAGGCCAAAAGGATAATGTACTTTAGGCAATTATTTCTAGAATACATATCATTGAAATTTTCACCTTCTCCACAAACATACATAAGTTATTGCTGTTAAATCACTCTGATAATCTTAGTTGTTTTAATATTTCAAGAAAGCTTTCGAATCCATGATGAATATTAAGCTGAATAATCAACAGGCCAGATTACTATTCAGTCACCTCAATCAGGGTGATGCTTGCTGTTCCTGGGATGCCTTTTGGTACACTAGGGAAAATGGGACAAAAATGGAGGAACTTTGTTTAGACTTAGGGTAACTATGTACTATATAGACCAACTATGTACTATATAGAATGAAGAGGGTTGCCATGAACAGCTTCTTAAAATAACAGTTATTCATTGGATTATATGGTGATGTTATTTAGATTAGAACTAAGACTTACTAATAGATTTGACCATGGAATTCAGGTGATTTTTTGTCAAGGGGTGTTGAGAACAAAAGTTCCCTCCCCCAAACAAATTCATATATTGAAGTATTAACTTCCAGTATCTCAGACTGTATTTGGAGACAGGGTTTTTAAAGAGGAATTGAGTTAAAATGGGAGCATTGAGATGGACCCCATTCCAATATGACTCATATCCTTCTAAGGAGAGGAGAGTAGGACACAGATACAGGGAGAGGACCACCACAGCATGACACAGGGACAAGATGGCCATCTGCAAGCCAAGGTATGAGGCCTCAGAAGAAACCAACCCCACAGACACCTTGATCTCAGACTCCCAGCCTCTAGCACCATGAGAAAACAAATTTCTGTCGTGAAGTCCCCTAGTCAATGGTACTTTTTTATAGCAGCCCTAGCAAACTAATACAAGTGAAAGTTATAAAAACAGCTTCTTTGATGTTATCATGAAAAGTACAAAGGAAAGTGATACACCTTTATTTAGTATGCCTCTATTTTCACAGTCCTCCAGAAGAAAAACAAAGTGTTGAGAGTAACAACTATTATGTTCCTTCACCAGTCTGTGTTCTGGGTTAGGTCTAAGTAACTCTTCTTGGTTTATGACTTGGACAATCCAGTATAATCAGGCCCTAGCACCCTGACTCTGGCATCGGCTCTAATGAAAGACAGGTGTGGGATTTTGCTTAATTATTCAGTCCTAGTCCTTCACAGGAGAAACTGGACTTCCCAGCTTCTAGGGTAGCAAAGCACGTAAATGAGTTTTTAGATACACAAAAGTATGTGAGAAATGTGATTCTGTTGTGGAAGAGAGGTTGTTAAAAGATAGGTGGAGCAGTCTGCATGCAGTTGACCCTAAGAGAAGACATGACTTGAAAGAAAGTCCCTGTGGTGGGATAGATTTGATCTATTTTTAAGTGTAGTGATAGTGAATATTTAATATTAAATTATTGGGATTTTTGTTTTGTTTTGTTTTGTTTTTGTATGTAATTCCAAGCCTTTTCTAAAAGCCCATGAAAGACAACTCTACATTAGGTTGCTGTGGGAAAGCACAGGGAGGGGCAATAGTTGTAGGTGGGAGGGAGATGAGAGTTTGGGGCAATCTCAGCAATGGGGTTCTACAGAGGGGCCAGTTCCCATGAGAAAATTGTAAAGAACTATTATAAGGTCTCAATATTAAAGCAGCAGAGACTCTGGGCAGTTTATCAATTCAGGAAAAGCAGAGGAAAAAGGAAAAACAAAAACAGAAACAAAAACAAACAAAAAGCAAAACAGGAACAGAGTGCCTAGACCAGTATGAAGAGTTCCAGGTCCCGGGCAAATCACAGTCACTCAGATATGGACAGGGATGCAAGACTCCTTTAGGTTCCCCTTAAATAAAGTTCAGATTCGTCCCACATCTGCTCTGGGACTGTGCCTTGTGGCCCTATCGGGTCAACTGAGGTGACCAGGAAGGCATGCACAAGGAAGTGAGAGAGTCACTATCTCAGCTGCTCCAGTCCAAGTGCTGCAGAGAAAGGAGGGAAGGCAGAACAGTAACTGCACTGGCAGGGTACAAAGCTGAAGTCTGGTAATTAGAACTAGGGCAGGAGGAGTTTTAAAGAGTCACCGAACACAGCCTCGAGTAGAGCCTCTGGCAAGATTGCAGAACCGGGAGTCGGGCACCACTGAGCTGACACAGTAGACGGGCGTGCCACTCAGAACCAGTTTTCAGCAGGCTTCTGGAGGATAACATTAAATCTTGGAGTCAATTTTGCAAATAGTGGCAGTCACATCACACACGGACTACAATCACTAATCAAAAGTTTGAGAGCCTGTGCAAAATGAGGGGGCTGGAGGATCCCACGTTAGGGACCGTCCAGCTGGAAACTGGAAGGCTCAATTTGGGCGAATGCAGCGTGAAGGAGTACCACATGCCCTGCATTGTTTGTTTCTTTTCTCCCTTTTTAACTCCACTGCTGCATGTGAATAATGATTCACAGTTTTAGATTTCTAGCACCAAAAGGGAACTTGGCGGTCACAAATGTACTACGTTCCATATACAAATGAAGAATTACAAGACTTGTCTCTTCAACTGCACCATGAAATACCCGAATCTTTGAATGCTGCCTTGTGCTTGCCTTTAATCCTTTACAGTGTCTAGCTTGATCCTGTGGACATACTATGTGTGAACAAAAGAGCAAATGCCGTTAATGAAAATGAGCCCTAAAATAAGTGCTGATTATTACATGGGGTGCTGACAGCCTTGAGATGTGGCTCCTCTTTCCAAAGAACCACACATAAAAACATACTTTACCTGTAATTCTAGAGGATTCATGGATCCCCTAGGAAAAAGGGTATCTCTAGATATCCCCCATTATGGACTTATAGAAACCACATTAAGAATTTCTTTCCTCGGGGCGCCTGGGTGGCTCAGTGGGTTAAGCCGCTGCCTTCGGCTCAGGTCATGATCTCAGGGTCCTGGGATCGAGTCCCGCATCGGGCTCTCTGCTCAGCAGGGAGCCTGCTTCCTTCTCTCTCTCTCTGCCTGCCTCTCAATGTACTTGTAATTTCTCTCTGTCAAATAAATAAATAAAATCTTTAAAAAAAAAAAAAAAAAAAAAAGAATTTCTTTCCTCAGGTATCCATTACCTATTTGGGCAGACTTTGTGTTCAGAAGTAAAATAAGGAGAATATAATTGGGGGGAATCAAGATTTTTCTAGGAGCAAAAAGTTCAAAACTAAGAAGGAAATGTGTTAAAATCTGGACACTGACTAGTCCGTGTTAGGTCCCCCAATAATGGGTCCGTGATTAAAGGAGCAAAACTGATACAAAGTGAAGGTCAAGCAAAGCTTTATTTCATGCCAAGCATCAAGAGTCAAACCGAACGTGTGGGGCCATGCCTCTTACAGAGAGTCTGACCTCTCTCTGCTTCACCGACTAGCTTTTAAGGGCAAAGGCCATGTGTTTGGGCTTGGCCATGCACAGGTGGCCAATGAGATTTTAACACACAGAGCAAGCTGCACAGTCATGCTAGGTCACACATAAGTGACCAGTTGAATTACAATTTATCCTATATTAGATATTTGAACTAGCGTATCACCTTGGTCAGAATTGACACCCAAAATGCTCCCAAAGGCTGGGGCCCATACTCCTTGGTAACTAGGGAGACAGTATGCGCCCCCCCACTGATTGGATGTCTCCACCCAGTTTCTTTCTCCACCCAGTGGCCTGGCCCACCCTTGTATTTGGGCTTTGTTACCTGGGACTGGTTTCTGGGACTTGTTTTTAAGCAAGTCCCCTCGGGGAAAGGGGTCAGGGACAGTTTAAGGATTAAAATAATAACAAAGTTATTATTTGACTGGATGGAAGTGCTCTGGCTAAATAGGTCCTTACAATCTGCAAAGAGTTGAATCACTTTCTGAAAGAAAGGTAATCTCAACACATCATTATTTATCAGCCTATAATTAAGTTACATGGATAATCATTTTTAGCCTTGTGAGAGTTTCAAGGGTAAAACATGTGATATTCACAATCACTGTAAATCTCTAATCATTTTACAACCTCTTCTGTAAATCAAGAACACAACATAGAAGAGGAATCATTTTGGTAAATACAAATTAAATTCCATATTGCCAGTTAATAGGTAGTCCATTGGAAGCCATAAAGGAATGCTGCAAATTTTATAAATATGGAAATAACTGTGATATAGTTAGAACCACTATAAAAACACATTTCAACTTGATGGGGTAGATGTTGGTAAAATAGGACTTTTTCCCTTAGGCCATACTTCTCAGTGTAGGAAGGGCCAGGTGATTTACATCAGAATGGTGAACTAGGCCAGAGATCAGTGAGCTGTGCAGCTCCTGCTAGAGAGAGCAGAGTTCAATGTTTGGGATAAAGCCCACGGGTACTTCTGGATCCTCCCTTTTGTGAGGAATTCTAGCTGGGCCCCAGGGCAGTTGGACAACTCATTGTCCTCTTACTTCTGTATAGAGAAGGCAGTTCTCAGTAGGGAGTTTCAGGAGTAGCTTTGTGGCAGCATGGCTTCCTCAAGTGACCCTACAGTGTGGAAGCAAGCCCCTATCAGACTATTCAATATTATCAGCATTCTTCTGGTTTCGATGAAATAAAGAAGAAATATTCATGATCATGGATTCTTCTTTCCCTCAAAATATATTTATATGCCCTAAGAGTGCCCTCTTTTATCCAATCAACAAGCATTTCTCAAGTGACTATTACAAGTGAAGCATAAGAAGGCAAAAGTAACAGTCTTATTCAAGAAGGTAAAGATCCAGAAGGAGAAACAATGTAACAGTAGTCCAGAAAGAAAAACGAGGTCCTACAGGAATGGGCTGGACACATTCCTCACTCAGCCTATGAAGTCAGTTACAGAGGAGATGCAACTTCCACTCAAGTTGTTGGGTTTTTGTTTCTTTAATTATTGAGGTATAATTCACATACCATAAAATTCACCATTTTGAAGTGTACAATTCACTAGTTTTTTAGTGCATTCACAAAGTTTGGCAACATTCACTATTTAATCCCCCAAATTTCAACACTCCAAAAAGGAAAACCTGTACCTCTTAGTAATTACTCCTGATTATCCCTTTCTCCAACTCCTGGCAACTGCTATCCATTTTCTGTCTCTAGGTATTTCCCTACCCTGGATATTTCATACAGATGGAATTGTATGTCCATTCATTAGTTGACAAGCATTCGAATTTTCTTCACTTTCTGGCCATCACAGATTCTGTTACTACAAACATGCCTATACAAGTTTTTGTGTGAACATATGCTTTCAATTCTCTTGGGTATACACCCCTCATAGACCAATGGATCATATAGTAGCTCTATATTTAAATTTTGGAAGAACTGCTAAATTGTTTCCTATAGATGTACCACTTTAAATTTTCACCAAAAATATATGAAGTGTTCACTTTTTCTATACCCTACATTCCCTTGCTATTTTTCATTTTTTGTTTTTTATTGTTTTTTACTTTTCCCTATTTTTGTTTTTGTTTTTGTTTTTTTAAAATTCTATTCATTGTAGTGGTAAATTGGTAACTTACTGTGGTTTTCATTTGCATTTTCCTAATAAGTAAAGATCTTGAACATTTTATAATGTCATTATTGATCATTTGTATATCTTCTTTGGAGAAATACCTATTTTGATCCTTTATCTACTTTTGTCATTGAGTTTCATATTTATCAGTACTTGATTTCTAAATATCTCCTACTATGTATAGTGTACACTAATGCACAAAAGTTTTTAATTTTGATGAAAATGAAATTATCTTTACCCCTCTTTTGTTGCTTGTGCTTTTGATGACATATCTAGGAAACTTGCCTCGTCTGAGGTTGCCAAGTTCAAGATTTACATCTGTGCTTTCTTTTAAGAGTGTTATAGTTTTAGCTTTTAACAGTTAGGCCTTTAATTCATTTTGAGTTAATTTTTGGAAATAGTATGATATAGGGGTCCAAATGTACCCTATTTCATGTGGATATCTAGCTGTTACAGTACCATTTGTTGAAAAGAGTGTCTTTTTCCCATAGAATGTCTTGGCATCCTTGTTGAAAATCAATTATGTATTGGTATATAGATTTATTTCTGTACTCTCAGTTCTACTCATATTTATATGTCTATCCTTATGCCAACACCATACTGTCTTGATTATGTAACCTTGTAGTAAGTTTTTATAGTTTGTGGGAAGTGTCAGGCTTCAACTTTGTTTCTGTTTTGACTATTCTGAGTACTTTGAATTTCTATATAAAACTTGGACTAAATTTTGAAAGATGATTTGGAGATGACCAGCCACAGAAGAGATTAAATTTCTTGGATGAAATGCTTTTGGATTAAAGAGGTGTCTGAGGAAAACAGTGGGAATATAACTAAAGTCTGAGCATGAGATGGATTCCAGGTAAACTGCAGCACAATCACAAGCGCTGAGACAAAGAAGCAGGTACTTTATGATTGAATATGGCTGGACTAGAGGTTAGGGAGTTGTGAGATATGAGGATGGAATGATAGGTGGGGACGGATCATAAAGCATTTGATCCTGTAGGCAGTATTTTATCCTGTAGGCAGTGGGGAGTCACTAAAGTTGATGGCAATTCTTTCTTGTTTCAGTGTTAAAGTAAATACTCTTTCTTGGTATTTGTGAAACATTAGAGTTGTTTTGGGACATGGATATGGGTATGAGTATGGACACACACACACACACACACATACACACTTTTTAAACTAACCCCAAGCACTCTCCCAAATAATATTGAGTTCTGTTTATACAAAGTACGTCTCAGGAGGTGCTCTGGGTACTTTATAGTTAATTTCCCAAGATAGAAGGGAAAAATGAAGGAGGGGAAATCGGAGTGGGAGAGGAACCATGAGAGACTGTGGACTCTGGGAATCAAACTGAGGGTTTCAGAGGGGAAGGATGTGGGGGATGGCTGAGCCTGGTGATGGGTATTAAGGAGGGCACGTATTGCATGGAGCACTGGGTGTTATACTCAAACAATGAATCATGGAACACTACATCCAAAAAAAAAAAAACTGTAATGGTGACTAACCTCTCTAAACTATGTACATTATTGAGAAAGACCAAAGAAATAGTAATGAATTAAAAGAAAAATATTCCCTGTTATTTTTGTTTCAAACTTCCCTTTATGTTTGTTTGTTTGTTTTGTCTTTTGCTTGGTACTTAACCAAAACTTTACAACTATTATTGTCCTCAGAGACATCTTTTCATAAATAATTTGTGAAGTTTATTTACCTAGGGTGAGGGAAGCTTTACATTTCCTAATGGAAAAGTCCAATATGCTTCTCCCTCTGACCTTCTGCCCTCTCATGTTCTCTCTCACTATCTCTCTCTCTCAAATAAATAAATAAAATATTTTAAATAAAGAAATAAATAATGTGCTGAATGTAAGCATAGGCTTTCAATGTAAATACTTCAATTAAATACGTCAGTTCAGTCTCAGGTCATCCACTTATTCCCCCCACCCCCCCTTTTAAAAGATTTTATTTATTTATTTGACAGAGAGAAAACACAGAGCAAGAAAGCACAGAGGGAAAGCGAGAAGCAGACTCCCTGCTAAGCAGGGAGCCCAATGCAGGGCTCCATCCCAGGACCCTGAGTTGATGACTTGAGCTGAAGGCAGATGCTTAACCAAAGGAGCCACCCAGGCTCAGTATCTTTCTAAAATATGTTGATGGCCCAGTCTGACATCCAAGAAACCAAGAAAAAATTAAGTTAAGGAAAGTAAGCAAGGAAACTTAGACCACTTTACAATCCAAGTTTTTGTGGCATTGTTGAATTCACTGAGCTATCTTTTATGCATCGTGTGTGAATTGTTTACGCATCTGCCTGGAGGCTGTGTGTGTTGGTTATTTTTTCTTTTTACCTAATGATCAAATGGAAAAGTAAGGGTCGGGGAAATCAATAAAAATATGCATTGTATGCGAGGTAATAGTTAAAAAATAAAATTTATTTAAAAAGTATTAAAAATGAAAGAGGGCAGTAGAAGGGCAGGAAAGAGATAGAAGAACAAGTGGAATGAGAAGATACAATGGATGGAAGCACTATTTGAGTGACCTATATTTTCAACTGCAAAAGGGAAAGAGAAGGTTACTGAATTTGTTTTGGTTAAAAACGAAATCCTCTTCCTTCTATGCTGCAAGATTCTGGAACTTGTCTCAATTCTGAAATAACTCCACTTCTATCTTATAAACCTACTTCTGAGAAACACCAGTTTAATACTTACCAACTGTCTGTTATTTTCTGTGCCAAGATCACTCATGATCTTGATCTGCTATTAAAAAGTTTGGAAGAGTTCTACTAGTGCTGAAGGAAGAATCCAAAGTGTTTATGTGTTGGCATCGAGGTAGATACCACTGTATTTGGCAGTTTCTTTACCAGGTGCATAAAAATCAGCACTTCTGTATGATAGCACTCTCTCGGATTACTTACTCTGTTTCAACTTGGCAGCATGGCTAGAATTCAACAGTGGAAAAGGCAGGAAGTCCTGCCCCATACATCCCACACAATTTGATGTCCATTAGTCAGCTATGCTTGTTCTGTCCAAAACAACTGTCAAGATGAGGCTATGATAAACCTATTTTCTGCTAAAAACTTTCCTTTCCTGCTTCTCCTCTGCTTTAGTGGGTTATTTGAACTATGGAAATTATTTGGATAGATTAAAATTTTGGTAGTGCTTATATATTTTCTTTTGTATTATTTACTTGTTAATTATGGATTATTGGCATAGAGTCTATTTTGAAAATTTTTTAAAAAAGCTTTTTCTGACTTATCCAGAAGTATTAGAGAAGTGCATATATACAGTTTATTATTAATACTGATAGTATAATAAACTGGATTTAAAAAACATCGATTACTGTTTTCTTTCATAATCAGTTTTCACTACTTAATATGCAAGTAATTTTGCAAAGCAATAATTTATTGGACACTTACTATGTACCAAACACTTCTATAAACATTGTACAAGTATTTACTCTTTGAACCTCACAAATACATGTGAAGTAGGTATTGTCATTATTTCTGTTATTAATTTCCACTGTACAAATGAACAAACTGAAGCAAAAACAGATTAAACCGGTTTGCCTAAATAAGGTAATAAGTGGAAGAATTGAGGTTGAATTGAAGTATTTTTAATTCAAAGCCTATGCCCATATTTAGCACATTATGAAGCCAGTGTAAACTAGTTAGTCAGATAACATTGTTACTGTTTTGCAAAAATAATACAAAACAAAAACAAAAACAATCTCCCCTCCCCAGAACTGGAGCTCAGGTTACATTGAGTAACTTTCCTAAAGTATTAATTATTTCATATATTCTTTTCTTCCATATTACACTGAATCATGATTAATACTATAGCTACTTAATATCATTGCTGACCCTGAGGAACTAGTCAGTGAATGTTTGTTCAATTAAATAATATTAAAGAGAAGTATGAAAGGGATAATATTTTTTAAATAGCTTCTGATGTATCTTCCTTTTGAGGTCAATATCTCTTCCAGTTCCCTTCCTACTATATTGGACACAGGAAACAGTGTATCAAGTGCCACCCCTTAGGAAATAAGTATTTGATGCAGGCAAGTTTCTTATAGTCAGAAAGGAGTTTTCTGGTCCTTCTGAGGAGAGAGAATGGAAATGAGAGCAAATTCTGGAATGGTGTTTTTGTGTTTTGTCTTTTGAATTCACCTGGCAGGTGATTTCCAACTCTATCCCACTTGGTGATCACAGTGGAGGTGAAATGGCAGTGTGCTGTGTTTGGCAAAGAGAAGTCCCACTGTGGCACTGAGACATCTTCCTCAGCTTTTATGCATCATGGAATGGAACCCATGGGAGATGTGAAATGTGAAATTTTCAAATCTATTGACCTGGCTCAGGACACCTTGCAAACCTATAGTACCGTAACAGAGAATCTTGGATGGGTAGTCTAAGCTGTATTGACTAAGAGCTGGGGAATTTACATTATTAGAGCAGGAGTGAGATCAATTCTTAAATGAGTATAAGCTTCAAAGTAGAGCTTATACTCATTTCTTAATGAGTATATACTCAATTCTTAAATGAGTATAAGCTTCAAAGTAGAGCTGAAAAAGAGTTTATGTAAATTCTTGGCATGACTTTCATAGCAGTTGCCAATAGGACATTTCATAACCAGCTGACACAAGGGAAATTGCTGTTGAGGCTTGCAAAATGTCAGAAGACCCCAACATGATCTGCATATGGATACTAGACCCACTTTCCTACAAGGAGAGTAAAAAGCTTCTCATTGAACCAACCACTGTCTTTGAAAATTTATCTTCCCTAAAATGACTTAAAGGTGATGGATTGAAATTTCTTTCATTAGGGAATTTGTTCTTCCAGTTATCCAGGGACAAAGGAGATTCCTGAAAAAGTATATATCAACTTCAGTAAAATGAAAAATTTAAGCTGTTCTTTTTTGCAAATTTGAGTATAATATGTATATCTTTTTCTTAAAGATGTAACTATGGTGCATTTTTCTGAATATATAAATATTCATTATAAAAATTCATACAGTATATAAAAATATGAGGAAGAAAGTTAAGGCCTTTATAATTTTACAACAGTGAGATAACCCTCACTGTTATCTGAATGGCCCCCTTTTATGCATCTTTATATTATACTTATAATATATATAAGTGTATGTACCTATACATAAACAAAAATATGTATATATGTATTATTTTATCTAGTAAGATATGTATTCCATATGCTGTCTCTTCTGTGCATCTCCCCCAATGTCAGCACCCTAAAACTCTTTACCCTCACCCCACCATAGACAATGGGATTTCCTTTCTTTCATTTTAATCCAAATGCATATTCACCTCACAAAAGCTGCCTAATGAAAACTAGGGGTTTCCTTTAACCATTCTAGTGGAATCAACATTTTATCTGTTATATATGTGAATGTTTAAAAAATCTGTCAAGATGGCTCAGTGATTCTGAAACAGAATGACGGAAAGAAAACTGGCATTTTTTCAGTTCCTGTGTTTTGTTAAAAAATAACACATTGTGCAGGCTCTGAAGAACTGCAAGTCTTCCATTTCACAGACGAAGATACAGAGGGCCAGAGAGTTCAATGTCTTGCTCACACTGAAAGACTGTTAGAAGCAGAAGGGGGCTACCCTTATTTGAATCCAAGAAGCAAAACATTCCTTTTTATAAAGTCAGCAAACCGCTTGCAAAACAAAATAAAAACAATAAGCAATAAGAGTTACCATTTATTGAGCATCTATTAAATGCAAGAAACCGCATTGAACCTTTATACAAATTTAGTCTTTGTAAGCAAGTATCACTGTTAACCCAGGTACAACTGTTAACATTTTACAGAAGAGGAAAATAAGGCACACAAAAGGCCCATCCTTTTGCTCACATCAAACAGCTCCTGACTCTACAGTCTGTGCTGCTCTTGTCCTGGGCTACCTTCCAACAGCAGCAGTGCCTGGAACCTGGAGGCTGGTGACTCAGGCCTTGTTAAGCTATCCTCAGCATTAATTTTCAGCTTTCAACTGATACTGCTGACATCTCTCCCTTTTGTCATGTGAGGAATTCAGCCAAATAGACCTCCGATTGTCTAATCTCTTTCCAATTGGCTGGTCCAGAATCTACTAGCTGGTAAAGCAAGTTTATGCTTTGTATTTTAGAAACAGAATTGATACTATGTAAACTGACTATTGACTGTGCACTTAAGTGGAGTATTTAAAACCAAATATAGTAGTCTACCCCCTTGGGCTCTGGAGCACAGTGGAGGGAAACAGTGCTAGAATCCACCCCCCCCCAACAAGGGTGGTATACTATACCACCCAGTTGTGTTCAGGAAGGGAAGGAAGGAAAGACAGCACTGTTATCTGCACATACACACAACAACAACAACAAATATTTTAGGCCATGTACTTGCTTAATCATGGCTTTATGTCAATATTTCATTAAAGAGGTGATATATATTCAGGTAACACACAGAAAAAGCACAAGACTTGACACTTTTAAGAGACCAGTGCAGATTTCAAAAGTCTCAGTTTCCTTACTTGGTGATGTTCTTTCTTTTTTCGTTTTTTTGTTTGTTTGTTTGTTTGTTTGTTTTTTTAAGATTTTGTTTATTTGGGGCACATGGGTGGCTCAGTGGATTAAAGTCCCTGCCTTGGGCTCAGGTCATGATCCCGGGGTCCTGGAATCAAGCCTGGCATCGGGTTCTCTGCTCAGGAGGGAGCCTGCTTCCTCTTCTTTCTCTGCTGCCTCTCTGCCTACTTGTGCTCTCTGTCAAATAAATACATAAAATCTTTAAAAAAAAAAAAAAAGGATTTTATGGATTTATCTCAGGGGGTGAGGAGGTGCAGAGGGGGAGGGGACAAGCAGACTCTGTGCTGAGCTGGGAACCCAATGTAGGACTCAATCTCAGGACCCTGCAATCATGACTGAGTGAAAATCAAACATTGAACACTCCACCAAATGTGCCATCTAGGCACCCCTTGACCACGTTCCTAATACAAAGGAGGATGTTTGTAGAGAATTATTATAGATCTTTGTGTCAGTTTCCCAGGGCTGCTGTAACAAAGTACCACAAACTGGTGGCTTAAAACAACATCAATATATTCTCCCATAGTTCTGGTGTCTAGCAGTTCAAAATCAAGGCATCAGTGAGGTCATGCTTCCTCTGAATGCTCTGAGGGAGGACCCCCCCCCCTTGCCTTTGTCTAGCTTCTGCTGCCAGGGATACTTAATTTCCTTTACTTTGAACAGCATCACTTCAATTTTGCCTACATCTTACATGGCCGTATACTTTGTGTGTCTGAGTGGATTTAGGACGTACACTAATTTAGCTTCAAGTTACATTTCAATTATATCTGCAAAGAACATTTTTCCAAATAAGGTCACATTCAGAGATATTGGAGACTAGGACATGAATCTGTCCTGTCTTTCTAGAGAAGACAATTCAACTCTTCATTTCTATTTTGTCTCTTATTAACATTTATGGTAATATTACAGAATACTTCTTTTTAACATTTGGAAAACACAAAAGCAAAAAGAAAGCATCACTTTTAATCTTACCAAAGTGATATCTTCAATGTTTACATATATTTTTCCTCTGCATATACACAGAAGAACACAAACCAAGTTTAAAAGAGAGAGAGAGAGAGAGAGAGAGACTCTCTTGTGCTAGTCACATTGTACTCTGGAGTTCCAGAGATGATTAAAAGCAAACATGGCCCCGATCCTTATTAAGAAGCAGAGAGAGTCCTAAACACACTCATCAGTCTACTGAGCAAGAGCTATAAAACATTTTCCCATGCAGTGAGAGCCCATGGTGGGAGATGCAGGGAAGGAATAGGCCTGGATTTGAAACATGCATTTTAGACTATGTGAATAAGAAATAGTGAGTTCTGCTAGGTAGGGGAAGAGTATGTACCAAGGCCCTGGGATAGGAGGTAGTATAGTAAATAAGATATAATCAAAGGAGGCCTCTGATTCTGGAGTGTGTAAGAGGGAAAAGAGGCATAAGCTATGACCAAGAGGTAAGTGGATTATACCACTTACCTCAGCAGGTGCTGTCCTCATCCTAAGAGCTATGGCAAGTCACTGAAGGCTTCTATGCAGAGTTTCTTTTATAAAATATGGCTCTTTATTTGAGAGAACAAAAACCAATTGCTCTATTTTCTGTTTTACTCTTACTTTTGAGTATGTTTATGATGTATGAGGGAATGTGAACCAAAGAATGTGTTGGGAGACAGAGGTTTATTATTTCCCTATGGGACAGCAAGGACAGAAAGCCAAAATCCCACTCTGTCTGCACCACAGTAGCAGTACACCCGTCTGTTTTCAACTATGTCAAGAACCTGTTGAGCCTGAAGTTAGGAGACTGCTTGCTTACTACTCATCAGCTTTCCTTTCAGATTAGGGGCTATTTAGCATGTTGAGTGGGCCAAGTAGAAAAGGAACCCTTAGCTTAACTTCCTAGGTGTAAAAGGACATGGATTGAATTTTATTTTTACTTTTGCATTCTCCCTGCATGGAACTGTATCTGGCACAACCACATACGGAATGTAAGGAAAGATGCATCACCCCTACTCTACTCTCAGAAAGACAGCACTATCATTAAGTTCTGGGCCTTTTTCCATATATGTGACTTCCCAGGAAGCATTTAAATAACCCTTATAGTTGTCTCACACTTTCTGGTTATAAATCTAATGCTTAATTGGAAAAAAGAAAGAAAAAACAAAAAGGTAGCCTTATCAATTTTTTTTTATAGATTTATTTATTTGTTTGAGACAGAGAGAAAGAGTGGGGGTAGGAGCACAAAGGGAGAAAGAGCATCTCCAGCAGACTTCTTACTGAGCTAGGACCCCAACACCAGGCTAGATCCCACAACTCAGAGATTATGACCTGAACTGAAACCAAGAATCAGACACTTAACTGACTGAGCCATCCAGGTACTCCTAGCTTTATTAAGTCTTAATAAAGTCTTTCATTCAGAAAAGAATAGTCTCGGTAATACCTTTCCCCTTATTTCAACAGACTTGTTTACTTTCTTTTTTTTTTTTTCTTTTTTCTTACTACCCCTATTCTCTGTTTTGCTTCCTCATTTATTAAAATACTAGGCAAGATGAATCAGTAAGTCAATAGAAGTTATGTTTCTGTTTCTAATACATTATTCTTATAAAGCAATGAAAATTAAGTCCTCATTTAATTAAACCCTACCTTGGGTTGGGGTAGCAGCTATCTGTCTCCAAGGGGAAAATCCCAGATGGAGGTCCAGTGGGGCTCTTTTCCTACTGGGTCATTCTGATTGTTTGCATGAGGAGTTGAGAATGCACATGAATTGACCCGTGAAACTCTGATTAGCAAACATCTTCCAAAGGACAGAGTCTGAGTGGTAATTCCAAAGTTGTCATTGTCAGAAATTGGGGTGAGAGATTCTAGAATCAGGATATTGATGCTACCACATATTCCTTCGTGCTTTATACCCATCTCATGGGTATCTTTTTCGTCTGGTTAGGTTTCAGATGACAATTACTGTTGAGAAGTGGGAAAAGAGAGGGGTGGGAAGATGAAGATAATAGTAGCGATTTCTGCTGGGGAGGAGAATCTCTCCACTTGAAACATCTGTGTGGGTGAGTCTAGGATTATAGTAGATGCTTTCCTGTAACACTTTATCCATCTTATTAAATCAGTGGCCTTAGGGTGGAGAGGAACACACAACAAATTTTCAAAAAGAACTTATCCTTTATTGAAACTCTAAAACCTAAAATATAGTTAACTGTAAATTGTAAGTAAAATGATCTCTGCTATGAATCCAATCCTTCCGTTTTCTCAAAATGGGTACTTTCACATCCATACACACAGTCCTGGAACTCTTTTTATTATTATTATTATTAAAAACAGAAAGAGATGACCTTAGAACAACTAACTTCACATATAAATAGTTTTCCTGAGAAGAAAAACAGCTTTGAAACAATAAAATGTGAATTAGACATCATTTGGAGTGTGATTTAATATGTTCAGTAAATGTGCTACAAACCTGTAAATTGTACAGCTTGCCTCATATAATGACTTCAGTGAACCTTACTTTTCAAGGCCATGTAGGTGAAATGTAGTAAGTGTTGAATTCTATTTGGCAAAGTTCCATTCATTTTATTAATGTTATCTATGGTATCTTTCTGTTGTTTAAAAATAGTACCATTTTGTCAGTGAAATAATAAATATTTGTAACCATATAAACTAATAGATCAGGTATGTTTATGCTCTTATATATGGTAAAAAATCAGAAGTAAAAAATTACATATATATGTAAGTTTATACATGAATAACTGTTTTTACATATACACACTTCCAAATGGGTATTTTCCATCTATAGATACTTTTGATCATACGTAATTAGTACTGTAGATTAAAAGTGTTGAATAAACCAAAAGTCTAATCTTTTACTTTGGGCAGCAGCAGAAGTTGACTAGAAGGCCTGAGGAAGGAGAATATAGAAAACATGAACTGCATTTCCCCACATTGTTTTCCCCACATTGGACTTCAGTGCTGGTGAATTCTCATACATGCAGAACTAGAGAGGTCACAGGAAGAGTTAGGGTATCTACAGGTATTAATGGAGCTGTACAAGTTATTTCAACAATCAAATTGGGGAATGATGGCAACATGCTAAAAGGAGAGGAGGGGAGGGGAAGTAACAACGAGGGTTTCTCCAGGAAGTTCCCCCTCAACTATTCTAGGGAGGGGGATGTGTTTATCTGATCTTAAAGATACTGTATCGTAAATAAACAAGATATTCCACTAACAGGCCATCAAGTTTATCAGAGCTATCAAGGTGTGGTGGAAACCACAGTAACAAAATGGACCCCTTTACGCAGAATTTGGTCTGGAGGTCAAGACTCATGATGCCATGTATATACCAAGAGGGTGTTAAGAGGTTTGTTACTCATGTGAGTCTTTTCTGTGGGGAGCAGACAGCTTGAAAGCAAGGTTTAATGGCTTGCAGGGCAAGGAAAGGAGCCTGGCTTTTTTGGTTCTGGTTTGTTTTTTTATGGTGATTTGGGGATGGAGCCAGACTGAGGTGACTTGCATGTGGTTTGGACTTCTAGCACCAAAAGAGAGCACCTAGGCTTTCTGATCCACTCGCCCTTATGTGGGGCCATGGTAAAGAGGACAAGTAAGGCTTAAAAGCTATCAGCAGCCAGACGTCAAAAAATGGCGTCAGATTCCTTGTCATACAAAGGGATCCTGAGGTACAATCTACTGAGACCTCATCTTATTATTCCCCAAATTCTGATTACAGTAAATTTAGTCAAGAGTTAAGATAGATTTGAGGCATTACTTCAAGATTCTTACCTTGTTACTTGAGCTATATAAAGTTTTCCAGTATTATTTTTTTCTGCAAGTTATAGTATATACAGTACTGTCCTTCCAAGATCCATCCCTAGTGCATTCAGAGTTTAAAGAGAAACACATACATACAAGTATCAGTGAATGATACCTTAACGTTGGTGTTTTAACAAAGCGGTGTGAAGATCAAGATTTGTTTTTGGACTAAGATGGAATGGAGAAAATTGAATAGCTGCTTACAGGAAGGGACATACAGACATGGTAGAAAGAATCAGAAGAAAATGTTTTATCATTGTCAAAATTCTGCTGGATTTCATTTTTGTGTATATAAGTAGGTTAGAGAACAAAAAGACAAGAAGTTTGAGTCCAATATGAGCTCTCACGGATACCTGAGTGGTAAGCCGGCTACTCATTCCTAGCATGCTTGAACTTCAGCAGATATTCGTTATTTCTCCAGCTATTTTTTTTTCTTTTTTTGAAATCAATGAACTCAGAAATATAGGCCATTCACACTAATTCAAAAGGATGATACCATGGAGTTTCTGTTCTTTTCTTTTACAATACTTACGTTTGTGTGCATGTATGTATGTTTGGCTTTGTACTGTTATTCATTTTAAATATGGATGTATTTCATTTTTGGATTACCTTATCTGATTCCATGCTTTTTCTTTTTAATTTTAGAAAATTTGAATAAGAATATATCCATTCAGTATATGCTCACTTCATGCTTTGGGTATTCAATGACCCCCAAATTGCTCAAAAGTCCTTAAAAACCTAAAGATAAAATAGCTTAGTTTTCTATATAAATACCTTATAATATATTGCTGTTACTTTAAAGAGTTTCAAGAGGTGAGAAGACTGAGGCATGTCAATTCCAAGTGATTTACTCAAAGTCACAAGGCTACCAAGTAATAAAGATGGTTTCTTGCTTTTCAGTCATTTGTTGTTCTATTATTTTTAATATTATTTTAAATATTTCCAAGAAAATTTAGGTTGTGTTGATATACAAGCTGGCTTGAAAGAAAAAGATTTGAAATCTTGCAACCACTTATTTTGAAACATCTTATCTAATTCCCCTGAATCTAGTTTTCAAATATAGCAGATTTTTCACTCAACATATTTTGTCAAACTGGTTAGTATACAAAAATAACTTCTGTGTCTATGAAACAGTCAAATGAAAACTGGTTACCCAAGATGTGCCTTCATGATAACCAAGTATCAAGTGGAAATTAATAATTAAATGTGGGTGAGCACAGTAGTTACTAGAAGTGTTACCTAATGTGTGAAATGAAACTTGAACAACAATGTGAAAACTGGGTAGGGAGATGATAAAAAGATTATTCCTGTGATGGAAATTAGAAGCCAAAGTAGGGAGATCATGAGATTTCTGAGTACAGTAAGAACAGCCTGACTGGAGCAGAGGGAAAACTCCATATTTGGATATCAAAAACAAAACAAAACAAATAAACAAACAAAAAACAATGAAGAAAATAGTTTTAAAAGGGTTATAAGGAACCTAAACAATATTTATCAAGTGATTTCTCATCTCTGCACTAAATTGGTAGGGGAAGTTGTGGGCTATATAACACAGAGAAAAAAACAAAGTCCTTAAGACCCTTGATGTGACAGAAATCCTTAGAAAAATGCCTACTAGAATTATAAGAAATGTCAATGACTTACATTGTCATCTGTCCTAAAGTAAGAAAATATCATTTCACTCACACTGACGATAGAAACATCAGGAGCCACAAAGAGGTTCTCTGACAGTTACAATTGGCATCATGGTGAGACAAACTGAGCAGCCCAGTGCATCCTTAAAGGAAGGTTAGGAGAGGGGATGGTCACGGAGATGGGTTTTAAGCCACAATAGAAAATGGACTCGATGCAAGATGAAGACCTGTGACAGGTGTAACTTCTCCATCAGGCATGTTTTTGGAACCACTAACTTCATTTCTAACAAGGCCCCTGCAGCTGAAATGGTCTATTGACATGTGGAAGAGCTGTGAACCTTTCTTAGTAGTACTCCTATTGTCAGGTCAGAATGTGAAATTGTGGGGCCCCTCTGGGAACTGGAGCTATCCCCATACCTCAGATCCCTTGTGTTCACCGCAGTCCCTCTGCTTACCCTATTTTCAAACTATGCTGCCTTTCCAGTCATCCCCCTTCACTCTCAATGAGTGATGGATTCCTCTCTTTTTAAAGTGAAAAATAATCCCTTATACATTTTTATATCCTCTCCTCACTATTTTTTTTATTCCACTTGGCTTGCTTTAATAGACATATTCCATCTGCATGGAATCCATTTTCTCCTTACTCTTTGAAAAATGAGAAAAGTAACCTCCACGAAGGAATTAGGTCACAAAGATCAATTGAAGGAAAGTGACAGGCTATGCTGCTGTATTATTTAGGCTTGACTCATCTTAAATTGGTTACATTGATCATGGACAACTAAGACATTATTGGAGAAAGGGATTTTTCATAGGAAAATCGGCTTAAATTTCTGCCAACATTCTTACTACATTTTTTTTTTTATTCTCTTGTAAAGAGAAGGATCGTTCCTTATCTTTATGTTGGAATGCCACAATTATAGATATGTTGGAGGTTATAACTAAAAATACTATAACTAAAAATAAAAATATTTCCTTTTTTTCAAAGATTTTATTTATTTATTTGACAGAGAGACACAGTGAGAGAGAGAACACAAGCAGGGGGAGTGGGAAAGGGAGCAGCAGGCTTCCTGCTGAGTAGGGAGCAGTATGCAGGGGTCGATCCTAGGACCCTGGGATCATGAACTGAGCCGAACACAGATGCTTAACCAACTGAGCCACCGAGGCTCCCCCATTTTTTTCTTAAAAGAAAAAAAATTGTTGAGGCACCTGGGTGGCTCAGCTGGTTGCGTGTTCACCTTAGACTCAGGTCATGATCCCAGGATCCTGGGATTGAGCCCCACTTCGGGCTCTCTGCTCAGTGGAAAATCTGTTTCTCCATCTCATTCTCCCTCTGTGCTTACCAATCCCCGCCATATATAAATAAAACCTTAAAAAAAAAAAAAAAAGAGGGGTGCCTGGGTGGCTCAGTGGGTTAAAGCCTCTGCTTTCGGCTCAGGTCATGATCCCAGGGTCCTGGGATCTAGCCCAACAGTGGGCTCTCTTCTCAGCAGAGAGCTTGCTTCCCCCTCTCTCTCTGCCTGCCTCTCTGTGTACTTGTGTTCTCTGTCAAATAAATAAATAAAATCTTAAAAAAAAAAAAAAAAAAAGAATAAGTTCTCCCACAGATTTTTCCCTTTTGCCTTATTGGATGCCATTTTTTTTTAAGATTTTATTTATTTATTTGACAGATAGAGAGGCAGCCAGAGAGAGAGGGGGAAGCAGAGAGCTTAGCAGAGAGCCCACTGTGGGGCTAGATCCCAGGACACTGGGATCATGACCTGAGCTGAAAGCAGAGGATTTAATCCACTGAGCCACCCACACGCCCCTGGATGCCATTTTATTTTATGTGAATTCTAATTGTATTGGTCAGCAGCCACCTAAAAAATATGCTATTACCCATGCTAACAAATTTGTTGTACAATATTTACAACAAACACCCAGATGTGGAATGGCTTATAGTTCCCTGAGCCTAACCTGAGATTCTGGCAGAAACAAAGCAACACAAATGATGATGCATTTTTCTGTTCTTTTTACATTAAAATAAATGATAATTGTGTTAATAACTGCTGTATTAATCGAGGTCTAACTGTGGGGTTAAGGAGGATCAATTTCAAGTATTTTAAGGAAAGGGCCTATAAGGAAAGTTTTATAGAGGATTGTGCAGCTGAAAAGTCAAATGGGGTATGGTGAGAAAGGTAAGCGGTACGCAATAGCAGGAAACTACTAGAGCCAAACCCAACTGACATGTAATCCCTTCTAAGAAGACTTGGCCGTCCGTGTACAACACAGAGCAGAGCCTGGCAAAAGTGGGCAGTGCACCTAACTCAAAGTGGCCCTGGGCCAGCAAAGGGGGCTGGGTTTGTGGTATTATCAAGAGAAAAGAGCTTTAAGAATTGAAATGCATGCCATGGTGTGAAAACCACGAATGTTCAAGTGAGGTAAATTGTACAATAATTAGTTTTCATAAAGTTCTTAGAACTAACGAGTAGAAGAAATGGATTATTGATTTTGTCTGTCGTAAGATTCTGACTTGTGGACCTGGTCTCTATAGCTCCCTTTTTGGATATTTACACATATATACAGTTGTTATTTTTTTGTTGTTTCTTTGGTTTTTTATTTGTTTTCCTAGTTTTAATGTGCAATCATTTTCTTCTTCTTTATTTAACTTTATTACCTTGACTCAGAATATCCAATTTATGTTTTTACATAATTATGTAGCATTTTGGATTTTCCATTATTTTTTTACGGCAATGGTTACTGCTTTAGGTTCTCTGATTAAATCAATGCATTAGGAGGTTAGTTCATTTTTATTTTTTTTGGAAATCAACAAGATAAAATGTCCTATTAAAATTAAAGAAGACAACTCCAAACAGGAGACTGAGAGCTTGAGCTATTGCCTTTTAACCTATAAAAGTGAGGGAATATTATTCTCTGTTGTGAATTAAGATATAACTTTATCTTAGAATTTTTCCAAAGGTGCTACGTGCTATACTTTGCTATCCTACCATTGCATGGCTCCAACACAGTGAAGTGATAGTTCACAGATAAGGCAAAGTGATAATCCAACAAACATACTTTTTTATTGCTGATAGCCATTACCCTAAATCCAACAAGGGAAAAATCCTTCAAGGGAAAAGTGAGAATTTGAGCACAACACAAAACAACATGCTTATTCTCCAGAGTTTGGCACAATAATTTTAAAATGTATAGAACCATGCCTTTGGGAAGACTGATCCTGGGAGTGAATGAGTCCCTTCAGCTCTCAAGTGCCAGGAGGAAGGCAAAGGTCCATTAAAGTGACAAGCAATAGAGCTGGAAAATAATGCAACACAGGGTCTTCTCTAGCTTTCTAAAAGCTGTTTCAACACTTCTTATTGAAAGAAGCAATCTTTTTTTAGCATATTGAAAATGCAGATTTAATTCCTTTCTACCAGTGTTTATTGCATGCAGTAAATGGATACCAGCACTTACTGTATAATCTCCAAAGTAGCAATCTCCTATTATCAGTTAGACTCATTACCCTTAAATATTCAGTTCTTGCCAATACACAATCATCATTTAAAATAATTAGTTAACAATTATCCAGCTTACTAAAATGACCCCCCCAAATCTAATCACCTTGGGGAAGCATTACATGCTTTTTCTGCCAAGGGCAAATAGCCACTTGAATTAATGATTTTTCAAAGACTATCTTAGAAAAACATCCCACAATCCTCCAGTTTAATTAAAACAATGATACAACAACAAACTACTCCATTGTGCTAAGTGTAACTTGGTAAAAAATGTTGAGTAATAATAACTAAAATTCAATTTATGCCTTCTATATTCTAACTATCTAATGGAGATAGATATAATGACACTATTAATTCACTTTGAGTCAACAAATATTTATTTGTGCATACCATGTTCCCTATGTTCAGTATCTTAACACTGAAAAAAGTCACCAATGCTTGCTACATAAATAATAACAATCTTCTATTCTCTTTTGAGTGAAATGATAGAACACCAAAATCTTTAAAAAATTAAATAGTAAATTATATAAAATACAGATATATCATTAAATTAAATGTTGTATGGACTTATCTTTTGATTTAGTTTTTTCTTTGAATTAATAGGTATACATAGTTTATTTTTTTATTTTTGTTTTTAAAGATTTATTTATTTGACAGAGAGAGATCACAAGTAGACAGAGAAAGAGAGAGAGAAAGAGAAGGAAGCAGGCTCCCTGCTGAGAGGAGAGTCTGATGCGGGACTCGATCCCAGGACCCTGAGATTATGACCTGAGCCAAAGGCAGTGGCTTAACCTACTGAGCCACCCAGGAGCCCAGGTATCCATAGTTTAGAAGTATAAAACCTAAGAGCAGAAATAAAGGAAAAACTAAAGGAAAAAGAAAAAAAGAAAAAGAAAAAGAGGAAGGAGGGGTGCCTGGGTGGCTCAGCAGGTTAAAGCCTCTGCCTTCGGCCCAGGTCATGATCCCAGGACCCTGGGATCGAGCCCCACATCGGGCTCTCTGCTCAGTGCAGAGCCTGCTTCTCTTTCTCTCTCTCTCTCTCTCTCTCTCTCTCTGCCTGCCTCTCTGCTACTTGTGTTCTCTGTCAAATAAATAAATAAAATCTTAAAAAAAAAAAAAAAAGAAAGAAAGAAAAAGAGGAAGGAAAGGAGGAAGGGAGAGAGGAAGAAAAAAAAAAAAGTAAGCAGTTCCATTTCTTCTGAACTCTTTGGCCCATTCTCTAAAAGGAGTCTCCTTAAATTATTTTAACTCTGTCATGTGTCATTAATTCTACAGTTGACCCTTGAACAACATGGGTTCCAACTGCATGGGCCCACTTATACGTGGATTTTTTAAAAATACTATAAAGTACTGTGAGTGCATTTTCTTTTCCTGTATATGACTTTCTTAATAACATTTTCTTTTCTCTAGCTTACTTTATTGAAAGAATTCAGTGTATAATACATATAACAACATGTAACAAAATAACAATACAAAATAGGTGTTCATTGTTTATATTATCAATAGGGCTTTTGGTCAACAACAAGCTATTAGTAGTTAAGTTTTTGAAGAGTCCAAAGTCATATGCAAATTTTTGACTGCAGGGAGTTGGTGTCCTTAACTCCCACATTGTTCAACAGTCAAGTGTATTTCCAAATACTGTATTTATACTATATTGTGAATGTTGAAGGGATGTCTTTTTAAGCATGAATAGATATCTTTGTATAACACACTCAATACACTCCATCCTATCCTCTCATTCTATTTAATTTCTCAGTTTGTACTCATTTTTTCATGGACACTTAAGCTGTTTCTGTGTTTTGGCTATTGCAAAGAATGCGGCAGTGAACATGGGATGCATATATCTTTTTGAGTTAGTTGTGGGTTTTTCTGTTGTTCTTGTTTTGGTTTTTGTTTATTTGTTAGTTTGTTTTTTGATAAATACCCAGATGTGGAATTACTGGATCACATGCTACTACTATTTTTTAAATTTTTTAAAAAATTTTGAAGAATCTCCATATCATTTTCCATAGTGGCTGCACCGATTTATGTTCCCTCTAACAGTGCGTAAGCACTCCCTTTTCTCCACATCCTCACCAACACTTGTCTTTTTGATAATAGTCATTCTAGCAGATGTGAGGTAATGTCTTGTGATTTTCATTTGCATTTCCCTAATGATAAATGATTTTCAGCTTTTTTTTTTTTTTTTTGGACCTGCTGTATTTCTTCTTTAGAAAGAGATTTATTCATTCAGATAAATGTACACATTTTTAATCTGGTTTTGTTTTTATTTTTGTTTTTGCTATTGAGTTGAGTTCTTTATATATTTTGGATATTAACCTTTTATCATATATATGATTTGCAAATATTTTCTCCCTTTCAGTAGGTTGCCTTTTCATTTTGTTGATAGTTTCCTTTGCTGGGCAAAGCTTTTGAGTTTGATATAGTCCTACTTGTTTATTTTTGGTTTGGTTGCCTTTGCTATTTAGTGTCAAATTCAAAAAAGATCTTTGCCAACACTGATGTCAAGAAGCTTACTGCCTATATTTTCCTGTTTTAGGTTTTAGGTCTTAAATTAAATCTTGTTTAGGTTTTAGGTCTTATATTAAAATTTTTAATCTATTTTGAGTTAATTTCTGTGTATGGTGTAAGTATTTCTCAATTTTTAAATAAGTCAGTATTTTAGTGTTTTTATTTTTGTAACTATGTAAAACATTGTTTACAGTTTAACCATGTGATAAAATCTAATGATATTAATTTCTTATGTGACTCTGTAATTGCTTTGTTTCACATTTAGTTTTTTGAGAATCATAAATTCTTTCCCAAATTCTTTAACCCTACTGATGAAGTTCTAGAATATAGGTGAGGTTCAGTGGGGTGAGGTCTGGAGCCGATGACCAAGAAAGAATTCTTGAGACATCTTTGGTGCAAAATGGTGGTTTATTAAAGCACAGGGACAGGACCCATGGGCAGGGAGAGCTGCTGTCCCTGGGGTTGTGAGGGAGTGGCCTGTTAAGTACCATGGAGTTGGGGGGAGGTAAGGAAAAAGGAGGTTTTAATAGAAATTTCATATGCTAAAGAGGACCTACAAGATACGTGATACCAGAGGCCTTGCCATTGCCAAGGTCGTTTTGCCCTCTAGCAAGGTATTAACATTAAGATGGGTGGGAGATTCCTAAAGAATGTCAGGTATGTCTCACCCAGGAGTGGGGGTAGGAGGTGGGTTGCAAGGTGTCAGCTTTTGCTTTATCCTCAGCCAGCCTTCTCACTCATCACTACTCATCACTACTGTGGGTTCATCACTACTCATCCCTCATCACTACTGTGGGATCTTTAAATCATGAAGATATGTTAGATGATCTCTCAAATCCATTCCTTTATCCTAGAGATATCCTTTAAGAGTATGTCACTGTTTTACTTTTTCTACCTTTATCTTTTTTTTTTTTTTAATAAATAGCCTAATGATTCCCTTTGCTTTTCTTTTGCATTTTTTCCTGGATCTCATGTATTATTACTTTTTGTTTATGTCTTCATTTTGGAGGAAAATATTCTCCAGTTGAGATGTCTAAATTATAACCATTACCGCTATTTCTGCTTCTGTACCTTCGCTTGCTAACCCATGAGGAGATGGAAAAATACCAGCAAACTTTTTATAGGCACTCTGTAACCACACAACCCCCACCCAGAATTGAACCTGGCAGAGTGGCCGCTCCTGGACCCCCACCCGGCTCTGGGCCGAGAGATAACAACCATCTGGCACCCTGCGGCTTGACAGGGAGACCCTGGCCAATCCTGATGTGACACATACCCTAGTGGTGCCAATCAAGCAGTTTGAAGAATGACAGCCCTTTGACCTAACCAATAATCTGTTCCCAGCCTTTTCCCGCTCTGTAGCGTGCCAGTCATATTATAGAGTTGCCCTTTGATTTTCCTGTGGTATGTGGCAATTTGTTACAAGATACTATGATGTATGCTAAGTCCCTGCCTCCCCAAAAATAGTGTATAAAAGGTGTTGTGATCCCGAGCTCAGGACCTCTTAGTGTCACCGGCAATGAGTGTGCAGAGGTCCGGGTTTGAACTCGTAATAAACGACCCTTGCTGTCTGGCTTTGACTCTGGACTCTGGTGGTCGTCTTTGGGGGGTCTCAGAATTTGGGCACAACACAGTAACTTCTGAGAAAGGAAGAGTAGGAGGTAAAAGTGTTGAGGCATTGTATATTTGAAATGTCTTTATTCAACCACATACTTGGCTGTTAGTTTGACTAGGTATAACATTTTAAATGAGAAATTTTTTTTTCTTCAGAATATTCTAGTACTTTTCAGTTTACAAAGTTACTATTAAAAGTTTTAATGCTATTA
This sequence comes from Mustela lutreola, assembly GCF_030435805.1. Taxonomy (NCBI): domain Eukaryota; kingdom Metazoa; phylum Chordata; class Mammalia; order Carnivora; family Mustelidae; genus Mustela; species Mustela lutreola. The sequence goes on along the minus strand of NC_081291.1, from coordinate 125,729,922 downwards.
TCCCTGGTCCTTTTTATTGGATGGTGTATTTTGCCATGTCTTACCCCAAAAACTTTTAGGATTTTTTTTTTTAATAGATGATAATGTGCAATGGATCTTTTGTTTTCCATCTTTTTTTTTTTTTTTTTAAACTGTGAGTATTTTCAATCTGAATACACATGTCTTTCAGTTTAGGAAAATGTTCTTAAATGTTTATTTGATAAAATCCTTCCCCTTATTTCCTTTGCTCCCATTTTCTGGCATTCCATTAGGCATTTGACCACCTCTTTGACCTTCAATTTTCTTTCCTAATATTCATCTCTTTGTTGTGCTGGTTCTATACCTCAACTTTTTCTCTCAACTTTCTACTTAATTTTTTTTTAAGATCATGGAGATTTTATTTAAAAATATTAGAAATAAAATGTAACATTCTTGTGTAAAGAAATAAGTTGGAATGCATATAATTGAAAGAAGGTGAAACAAAATTGCCACATTTATTGTTGTATTATGTTGAAGAATCACACTTTCCACTTGCATCACTTACTAAGCACATCGTTTCATTCTCCGCACAAACGTGTGAAGTCAGAATAGCAAATACTGCTTTTTTTTTTTTGCAGTGACCAAATAGAAATATTAATTTTCCTTTATTTTTGTAAAATTTATTATTTTTTTCAATGTTCCAAGATTCATTGTTTATGCACCACACCCAGTGCTGCATACAAGAGGTGCCCTCCTTAATACCCACCACCAGGCTCACCCAACCCCTCAACCTCCTCCTCCAGAACCCTCAGTTTTTTTCTCAGAGTCCACAGTCTCCTATGGTTTGTCTCCCCCTCTGATTTCCCCCAACTCACTTCTCCTCTCCAATCACTAATTTCTAGAAACTCTTTCTTGAGCTCTCTGTATCCTTTCTTATCTACACCATGTCTTTTAAATGGATGTAGATATTTTCCTGTAATATAAATTATAACTTTTTTCTAGGTTTTTTTTCTATGTGCTTTTTTCTATGCATGTTTTTGTTTCCTGCCCCCCCCCCCGCTCCTGCTTGTTTGCTTTGTTTATTTGATAATATGGCTTTTCCTTAAATATGTGCTGACCTTTTGCTGACCTTTATATTAAAAATAAAATACCAAAAATAGAACTTAAGTACAGGACCACAGCAGAAGCGGTACTTGTCAAGTGGGTCTTCTCCCTTTATGAAATAAGATTCTATCTTTCCCTATTTCTATGTCTCTCTTTCTGACTCTCTCTCTGTCTCTTTTCCTTTTCTTCTTAAAATATGAAAGGCCTAGCTCATCCCTTTTTGCTGTTGTTGTTAAGATGAGGAAATACAAATCTTTATCCCTGCATATGAAATAAAACCAAAGGTTAATTCCATTTTATGCCATTGGTGAGGGAGATTGCAAATCAGAGAAAGAGAATGAGGTAGAGGGGGAAGGAAAGAAGAAACTAGGGGAAGGTGATTAGAGAAATGGAGCAGACTCCCTATTCTGAGACATTGAGTAGAAGTCTCCTAGTGGTATAATTCCATGGGTTGTAGATTTGGGATGACATCACCAGTTATCTACAATCTTTTAGACTCTTGTTTAAATTCTTCAGTTTTTCTTGATAATCCCCCTGGGCCAAGTAAGACACAGACTATAGTGAGGAGAATTATTTTTGGAACACAGTGGCTAAGATCCAAGCTTAATGTCCTCACAAAATGCTTACCCCCACTGGTTCCTTCTAAATTAATGTAGTCTTAATCTCCATTTGTGAAGGCAAAGAAAACCTTCTTTTGAACCAAATATAAAATGGTAGGTGAGGGGCACCTGGGTGGCTCAGTGGGTTAAGCCACTGCCTTCGGCTCAGGTCATGATCTCAGGGTCCTGGAATCGAGGCCCGCATCGGGCTCTCTGCTCAGCAGGGAGCCTGCTTCCTCCTCTCTCTCTGCCTGCCTCTCTGCCTGCTTGTGATCTCTTTCTGTCAAATAAATAAATAAAATCTTAAAAAAAAAATGGTAGGTGAGTATAGTACCCTATGTTTGGAGCAAAATATAAATTTACATTTGTTTAATTGTAATTAAAGTATTTATGACAATAAAATAAATGTAGGGATGCATTCAAAGTACATATCACAAGTTAGCTTGGAAAAAGACGTATCATAGAGGGGAGAGAAATTAAACTGACAGTTTTAAATTTTTTGACTCATATTTCTTGTAATTCCTCCTGCTAACATGGAGAATATGAAAATCTGCTATTGTCAGGGCACTAACATAATCTTTTCTCTTAAACTGCTAAAGGAGAATTATGTATCATATAGCACTCCCTTTCATGTGATCTACTCCATTCACTACTAAGAAATTTATTCTGGGACAACTGAATGGATGATATATTTGGTTGTGTATTATTCACTTTGTTTTTAGGAAGAAAAATAAACAAAGTGTATCTGACAATTGTATAGTGAATGTTTTCAGGAATTAATTTAGATTTTACTCGAGCACACATGGTAAATGGTATATTTATGGGCTACTTGCAGTGACAAGTAACAGCATTCATTTGTTTTTATATAGTAATAACAAATTAATATTGACATAACATTCTTACAGATTATATGATTTCATTTCTTTGTTTAATTTTTGCAAAAACCCATTTAGAAAGTATTATTATTCCCATTTTACCAAACAGGAAACCGATCTTGATTCACAGTTCTTGTATCTTGCCTTACACTACACCTCTAGTAAATGTCAGAGTCAGAACAGAAGTCTTGTGGTTCTAAATCGTATTCTGTTTTCATGTAGATTAAATCATCCGTGACCTAGTTTGTAGTTTGATAAATTTATATAAAACTAGATTTTATGAATTTTCCATATTCCATCCAGTTGAAATAACATGTACTTTCTCATTCTAGAAATTAAAAAACAGGTTTAAAAGTACATGTTCTTCTGAGTATGATGAACATTTGAATTTGGACAATCTAAAACAATTTGAAACTGGATGATCTAAAACAACCAGAGATATAAAAGATAAAGATATGCTTAACATCAAGGATGATCCTTTATGTATGGTAAATGGAAATTATTATAATTTTGTAAAGTATCTAATAAATTTGAAATCAACCTTAATGAAAATGGTTTCACTTACAAACTTGATCCTCTACCTGGTTTTTGTTTAGTTCTTTTCTCACTTTGGAAGAACAATAACAGGGATATATAACGGGAATATATAGATATATATATAATTTTTTCCTAGAACCAAGAGCCTGGAACTGGTACAGTGGAAACATTTTACCTGACAGGTGTGCTAAATGAAAGTCTCAAGTTTCACACATTTCTGAGGATCAAAGTGAAGAACTCAGAGTTCATTTTTAGGGAATCATATCTACTTCCTTCAAAACCTCCCTCTGATTGTCTGCTAAAGTTTAATAAATAACTAACTGATTTTTCACTTCATAAGATTCTGTTGAGATAACAACATTCTGCCTCCTGGTCTCTGAAGGGTGGTATTCTGCAAATGTAAAGTTTCCCTTAACCTCCAAAAAATAATTGGGTTAATCCAGCCTACCACAAGTGTGAAATTGAGGAGCTGCTTGCTAAGACTGAATGTGATATTGTCACATGTCATCCGAGAGCTGCTTGTCTGATCATGTTGCCACCGCACAAAGTCAGTCTGACTACAAAGGATAAAAGAATGATTATTCCAGTATTCAGACATTGTTCCTTGTGAACGTTGAGCAAATAGGAAGAAAAATATTTTATGTGTTTCTATACATTTTCCTGGGAAGTAATTTATCTGGGTACTATGTTAGTAGGAGAGCAAATATAGCAGGAGAAAGCTTTCATTACTCTTACCTATAATTTTAAATAGAAAATGTTAATAATTTTTCTTTATTTCTAAAGCACCCAATATAAGGAAATAAAATATTAGAAACTTATTTTATGAAACATATTTGTGAATCATAAAATTCTATATAAAATTGAAGTTACTAACTACTGCTACTTCTGGTCTTTTGTTTTAAGGACTAAAAATGACCAGAATTTACAATCACTGACAAAATATGGGGGGTTATATTTAAAATCACTTTTTCTCTTTGCTTGTTAAGAGCAAGATGACCAGTGGCCTTCAGTGTCAAATGATATTTTTAGATCTGCTCGTTACTATGTGTGTGGTTTTGAGAGGTCCTTAGGCCTCTATAGCTTTCTTAGTGAATAAAATGGGGATATTGAACTTAATGATACCCAAACACTCTTCTGATTTCTACATAGTATGGTCCTGTGACATCTCTACCTTATTACAAAGAAATGTAAAGGTGTTGGATACCACAATAACTTTTTTGCTTGCATTATTTCACTAAAAGTGCAGTGAAAGCAAACTGAGAAGTTCAGGCAGCTTTCAGAACATAAAGATAAAAGGCTGACAGCTTTTGAGAACCTCTTTACTTTCAACTAGAAGCAAGTATAGAACCCTTTCTCTCTGGCCCTTAATGTCATATTGCTATGTTTAGGGTCACTGAAATGTCTGATAAGACTGTCGATTAAAAATTTGAATCATTGGGCCATAACTGCTGTTATAGGGTGAAAAGTGGTTTGGAAAGTGTGGAAGGCAGTATCCCAAGAGAATGATTTGGCATAGTATAGTTAACGAAATTTCAGATTATAATATGTATAGTCAGTTGCAGTAATTCATTTATTTCTCTCTGCATTTAGCTTTATCTTAAAAATTCCTTTTTATTTTTAATATTTCATAAATCCTGGAATTTAGAATTCTAAATGGATTATAAGCTAATATTACAGATGATATTATTTACAAACCATTCTGTGTGCCACACAAGTCCTTTGAAAATGATTTGATAGTCGTTAAAGTGGCTATCATTCATCTTCCAAAATCTGTAATACCTGGAAGTTGTATGTGACCTTTAGAAAACTACACCCACAAAACTGTTCCTTTTACTTTTCCAATAGTTTCTAGAAGAAATATTACCATACTGAGGTAAAATAGTTTAACTTCCTTAGGCCGAATTCCTGTCACAACAAAGAAAAAGTCAAATGCAATTAGTCTAAAAAAAGCTCTGCCATACCATCTTAGAGTTTAAAGGAATAACTCTTAGGAATTAGCTCACATCATTTCTTATCCCCCGCTTTGTAGGCAGATCTCATTTAATATGGCTGACATGTTCCACAGACTCTACTGAACTGCCATAGCTCAGGAAAAGTCAGTACATTGTTAGAATGCCATTCACTTGCTTTAAAGCTCGGCCATTACATTCTTTCTTATATTAACCAAATATCTATGTATCTGTAACCCACACTATTCTGAAGTCTAAGTAAATACATCTGTGGGTTCTTCATATCTACCTAGTAGCATTTTGAGGTTTCGTGTTTTTCTTAACCTAGAATAGCAACAAAATCATAAACGGTGGACTTGTCCAAATTGCTTTTCTCACAAAATGGGTAGTCAGGTACAAGGCTTGGTATAAACTCAGTGTCTCAAAGAGCCTACACTTAAAACCCTTGCCTTTACCTCATGTTGTTGGCAGACTTCACTTCGCCTCTCCAGTTGGAGGGAAGAGAGAAAGATACAAGTTCGTGAAGTCAGCCTGGTCTTTAAAGGTCTTTCCTTAACGTCTTCCCTCCTAATTTTTGCTTATATCTCATTGGCCTTAGCTAAAATGGGGTTTGAGTAAATAGTTTTTATACCTGGTCATGTAGCCATACCCAGTGAAACTGAGATTCTGTTAATAAAGAAGTAGCGGAGGGGAGGAGGGATGCAATGTAGCATCAGACAGGCTCTGCCACATTAACCTTCTATTTTAGGACAGCTACTAGATCCCAAATTTTCTTTTTCCCAAACTGAAAGCAATTCTAGCTACCTTAAACATTCTAAGATCCCTCATTAAGAGCAACATGATCTTAAAGTGCTTTCTTATATATGGCATGCAGAATTGAATATAAGATTCCATTTGGTCATATTGCCAAAGTTGGCAATACTAGCTCTTGACCTATGGTTACTGCCTTTCTACTCAGACAGCCTCACATGTAAGAAGTCTCTTTTATTTTATTACTACTACTACTACCACCACAATTACTACCACTGCTGCTGCTGCTGCTACTACTACTACTACTACTACTACCACTACTATTGGCAGTAGCTGTTTGGATTAAATTGAGTAGGTCCAACCAAAGCTATCTCAAGTTTTTCACATGGAATGAGGAAAGCGAAAATAACTGTATCCCATTTTATTTTTTAATCAACTTAATTGAGATATAATTTATATATGATAAAATGCACCCATTTTAAATGTAAAATGTGTTGAGCTTTGGCAAATATAAACAATTGTGTAACCACTGCACTGAACAAGATCTAAAACGTTTTGGTTACCCCAAAAGGTTCTCATGCCCTTTTCTTGTTAATCCTACCACTGCTCCTTCTAGGAAACTACTGATCAAAATTCCATTACTGTAGCTTTATTTTGTCACTTTTGGAGCCTCATATAAATGGAATCGTATATTTTTGTGAGTCAGGCATTTTTTTGTGCAACATACTTTTTTAGAATTCATTTGTGTTACATATATCATTAATTTGTTTCTGAATGTTGCTGTGCATGTGCTGTTGTTTGCAACATACCACAGTTCGTTCATCCATGTTCTTGATGATAAAAATTTTGATTATTTCCAGGTTAACGCTATTATGAATCAACCTCATATAAAGCTTCATTTATAAATCTTTTTGAAAATGCAGGTTTTCATTTCTCTTAGCAAATACTGATTAGTAGAATTGCTGGGTCATACAGTAAGTGTATGTTTAGTTTGCTGAGAAAATAGCCAATCAGCTTTCCAGAGTGTTTGTACCATATCACACTCCCACTAATAATATATAGCTGTCCCTTTGCTCCACATCCTTAAAATGTCTGTATTGTCAATCTTTATTTTGACATTCTAATATATGTGTACTTGTCTCTTATTCTAGCTTGAATTTACATTTCCTTAATAATCAATGATTTTGAGCATTTTTTATGTGTTTATTGGCATAATAAGGATAAAGCAATTTTTCTTTTCCATTGTGGCTATTAAGGTGGTCAACAGAAATTGGTGAAATTTCTGTCCTTACTCACCTTAATGGTTGTTGAAAAGTAATTGACCGTATAAGGTTGAGTCTATCAGTCAGACTCTGTTTTAGTGGTCCATTTGTCTATTCCTACAACCTTAGAACTATATTGATTACACTGGGTTTGTAGTTAAGTCTTGAAATTAAAAAAAAAAAATTATATATATACATATATATATAGAGAGAGAGAGAAAGAGAGAGAGAGAGAGAGAGAGATTAGCACTCCAAATACTTTTCTTGCTTTTAAAATTATGTTGGCTTTTTAATGCCTTTTGAATTTCAATATAAATCTTAAAATAAACTTACCAGGTGAGGGGACGGAGAAATATTTATCATGCAAATGGATGTCAAAAGGAAGTCAGTCTGAATAGCAATACTTACATTGGACCAACTAGATTTTTTTATTCTTGTATTGTTTTTATCCTGCTTTGGTATCAGGATAGTATTAGATTCATGGAAAAATTTTGAATATGTTCCCTCTATTCTATTTATATGTAAGATTTTGATAAAGACTGCCATTTTTATTCTTTTAATGTTTGGTAGAATTCACCAATGAAACCATATGGTCTTGGGCTTTTCTGTGCTGAGAGATTTTTGTTCCCAGTTCAACTTTCATTCTTGTTTTTGGTCTATGAAATTTTCCTACTTTTTTGGATTCAAGATTCATGATTCAGTCTTGGTAATGTGTGCATTTTTAGGAATTATGTTTTTTTCTCCCCTAAGTTGTCTTATTTGTTAGTATATAATTCTTTATAGTAATCTTTCATCTGTTGTATTGTTTTCTCTTCCATTTCACATTTTGGTTTTTGAGTCTTCTTTTTTTTTTTTTCTTTATTAATGTAATGAAAACATTGTCAGTTTCTTTCTTTCTTTCTTAAAAGCCCATTATTACTTTCAAGAATAAAATAAAATGAAATAAACATGCCAATTTCTACAACATAACCAATTAGGATCTTGATTAAGATTGTGTTAAATGCATAAAGCAATTTGGGAAGAATTGAAATATTAACAGTGTTGTGTCTGCCAGCTTATCAACCTGATAAATCTCTTCATTTATTTACTTTTTTAGTAATGTAATTGTAAATTTTTAGTAATATAAATTGGAAGCTCTGTTATTGTGTCTATACACATTTAGTGTTAATGTCTTCTTGATAACTGTCCTCCTTATCATTATAAAATATCCTTTTAAAAATCCCTGTTAGTATTTCTTGTCTTAAATCTTATTTTGTCTGATATCACTATAGGCAGTCTAGCTCTGTCCATCTTTTTTTTTTTTTTAAGATTTTATTTATTTATTTGAGAGAGAGACAGTGAGAGAGAGCATGAGCGAAGAGAAGGTCAGAGGGAGAAGCAGAGTCCCCGTGGAGCTGGGAGCCTGATGCGGGACTCGATCCTGGGACTCCGGGATAATGACCTCAGCCCAAGGCAGTCGTCCAACCAACTGAGCCACCCAGGCGTCCTCCTTTCCATCTTTTTATTTTAACCAATTTGCCTTTATATTTCAAGTGTGTTTTAGATAATATGTAGTGGGTGCTGCTTCCTTATCCACTCTAACTGGTCATTTATAGGTTGTTCCAATTTACATTTAAACTAAATGTTGATGTTTAGTATATATTGACCATATTTCTTTTTTCTATTTTTTATTCTATTGTTTTATTGTTTCTTTCACCTCTTTTGTATTATTTATTATTTAGTGTCCATTTTACCTCCTCCATGAGCTGATTAGTTATAGACCCTTTTTCTGCCTTCCTTCCCCCCACCACGTTGGTTTATATAAACCCACGTGTTTTGTAGATACCCACATATTTATCAGTTCTAGATCACTTCATTTTTTGTGTATCTGTTTCAGTGTGGTAACCTGTTCCTTCAGCCTAAAGATATTTTTTTGGTAACATTTCTTATAGCACAAGTCTCCCAGTGACTCTCTCTCTCTCTTCCTCCCTCCTTCCCTCCCTCCCTCTCCCCTTCCCTTCCTCCTACCCAGACTTCCTCCCTCCTTCCCTCCCTCTCCTCCATCCGTTCCTTCCTTCCCTGTTCCTTCCTTCCTTCCCTCCTTCTTTCTCTTGAAAATGGCTCCATTTTACCCTCATTTTTAAAGATATTTTTATTGAAGAGTGTCCTTTTCCCCTTTAATTACCTTTCATCACTTTAATGATACTCTTCTATTGACTTGTTGTTCCCACTGTTTCTAATTATTTTTATGCTTATTTGATATTTGATGCATGTGTGATATCTCTAATCTCAGAGAGCTTTAAGGTGAATTTATCATTTGTTTTAAGCAATTTGATTGCGATATGCCTAATTATAGTTATCTTTATGTTTATCCTACTTGTATTCTTTAAGTTTTTTGGATTTACGGACTGATTTTTCATTGAATCTTGAAATTTTTTCTGCCATTTTTTTTTTATTCAAATATTTTTCTCCTTGCCCACTTCAAAAATCTGGAGCTCCAATTTACGTATATTAGATAGCTTGATATTCTCTCACAGGTCAGGTCACTGTGTCTTTCTTCTTTTATATTAGATTTTTTTTAAACCTTTTCCAGTTTGGGCTCTATTACTATGATTTTAAATTTTGTGTTCCCTTCTGCAGTTTCCAATCTACTGTTAGAACCCTTCCAGTAATTTTTCCATCTTGAATATTGTAGGTTTTGGTTTTAGGGGTTTATTTGATTTTTTTGTTCCTATTTCACTGCTCATTATGTCCATCTTTTTAACATCTTTGAATTTGTTTATAATTGGGTCTTTTTTTGAGTAATTTCATTTTCTTTTTCATTTTTCAGCTTGTTTCTATTGTCCTATTTTTCTTCTGGTTATGTGTTGTGTTTTTCTACTTCTTCATATTGTAGCTATTTTTTTGGTTGGCTGCTGAATCTTTTAACTGCTACGTGGATCCATATATGGATTTATTGTATTTCTTTAAAGCATGTTCTACTTTGTCCTGGCAGGCAGTTTATTTATTTGTGTGTACAGTAGTCTTGCATTTTGTGTTTCCTGATTGCAATTCTTGACCTGGCATCCTGGAGTCTCACCCTGTGGATGCACAGGTCAGAAAGCCTCTGAAGTCTCCCGAAGACCTTAATGCAGATAGGTGGAGCTCCTTCTGTGTGAAGCTCCTCCTTCCCTGTGTTCTTTCCTGCAAAACCCAGCAACCTCTACATTACCTGGTGCTGAAAATATCTGATATCTCTCTTTAGAGCTGAGCACAAATACTGTGCTTCTTAAACTTCTGAAGAGTATTTCTAGGCAAAAAACTTGGAAATCTTTAGACATCTCATTTGATTCTTTTTTCAAGGTTCACAGTTATCACTGTATGAGAAATAATAATTGTCTAGTTTTCTAGTTGTGATAGGAGGGCTAATCTTATACTCGTTACTTTATTATGGCTGGAAGTGGATGTCTTTTAGGTACTTAAACTCATGACCTCATATTAACTCTAGTAATTTTAACCTTATAGGTTGAAATCCAACTTTCATGTCCACATTATTTAACTCTTGATTATGGCATTAGCTGACTCTCCAAGTTTTTCATTCACTAGATATTTTTAATATCTATTTTAATATTACTTAAAAATAGATATTTCTTAAGTGAAACAGGTCTGTGAAGGTGGCCAGGCTGAATGCAAATAAAATACCACAACTCTTTGTGATTAAGAGTGTTGATTTGTTGGAAAAATTGCCTCATTCCAAATTTTGGACCCACTACTTAATAGCTTATGGCTTTGGGCAAGTGACAAACCTCTCTGTACTACTCTTCTCTGTAAAATGGGGGAAATTAGAACATCTAACTCATAGAGATGTTGAGAAGAATAAATGAGTTAATATATATGCAAAGTACACAGAAAAGTGTCTGCTACACACACTGTATTATTAATTCCAACCCATATGTAAACAATCCATATTTTGACCTCTTATCTATCTGTTCAATTTTAACTCAGCTTATTTTTCTCATATCTCATATGGCTTCCAGTAACAATTCTCCACCACTAGATTTTAAGTGCCCATTTTTGTGAATCTTCCTCAAAGGTGTATCTGACTGAGTATGGCATCACCAAAGCTCTGATCCAGAGGGTTTTATATTTTCATCCAAATTATTAAATAACATATATAATCAAAAAGGACCAGGAATTCAGTGTTGTGGGATGGCGCAATATGCTAAGAACTGGGTTATGGAAAGTTGGAAAGATTTTCAAAATACCTCTGTCCATGTGTTTTTTCAGCTTCCATCACCATCTGCCTCATCCACCCAAAAAGGTGGCCCTAGCAAGTGTAATTTTGAAAAGTAGTTCCATGTGTTTTTGATGTGCATTTCCCCTCTTCTCCAAACACAAGAACCATAGAAGCAGAGCTCTTTCACTAGCTTGGCATTTTTTTTAGCACTAATATTTAAGAAGATATGAATGTACCTTACTGTTTAATCATTTAGGTGTCGTTTTTCAATTTTGTATGAAAAATATCACGTGACAAAACTAATTTCTCACTGAAACCCCTTTATACAATAGCTTATGAAAATGGGTGGGTGGAGGGAGAAGGACATTTAGATCTTTTCATAGTGAGTTAGTTCATCCTGTACTTTAGAAATCAGTCATTCTTTCTATATATTCAGAAATCATATATTTGGTAACATACTATAGACTTTTATGTAAATCTTTAAATGTTTTATGAAACTGCTAATGACATGTTGTCTGTGTTTATGCAGACCTGACTTAATGTCAATCCTTTGACTATCACATTTTTCATTTTACAGAAATATAGCAACTCTCCTTTAGGATACTGAATATAATGAAATCTCAGTATTATTAAGTTATAAAATTTTAAGCAGTGTTGATTTTTAAGTCTTTAGCATTTTTTTTTAATGCTGATATTTCTTATTTATGAGGAGGCAGATGTTGGAGAATTAATAAAAGTTATCTTCTACCATATAAGGCGTTAGTTATAAGACTATATTTCATTTTTAACATTATATAAACTGTTTAAAAACAATAGATTTTATACTGAACAACTTGAAAATATATTTTATAGCATAGTGGACATACTTTGCCATCATTTTATACCTTAGGTCAATTTACTAAAATGTAATTTAGTATCTATTGTTATAAGCCTCCTGTAATTATAAGGGAGGAATAAATTTTTTTCTTATGCATTTTAAAGGTAATTTTGGTGATGATGTTCTTTTTTCAGGTGGTGATTTAAAACATTAATACATTTATAGCTGTTTTCTATGCAAAACAATTATTTTAGTTCCATTTGACAATTCAAATTTGTTTAGAGAAAGAAAAGCAGACACATATTTCTCCCAGACAAAGAAAAGTAGTAATAAACTGATGTAGCATTTTTTTCTAAAAATATTTTCTGCATTTGACATTTTCTTAAGTTTGTGACTCTTTATACTCAAGTCTCTAAAAGTTCATATTTACTAGAGATAATCCATAACAATCTTCTTCTAACATAAAGAAATATACCAAATTTTAATATTTAGCTTAGTCGTATGTACTCTATTTAATGGAGAATATATTTTAATTTTTTAGTATGCTTGCTTATTGAATGCCCATAAGAATCACATTCTAGAGCTGTATGTGATAACTGTGTTTCAGTTCTCTTAAATGAGAGCTCACAATGGAAATGGTCTGGTTAAAATGGTTAGAACTTACTGTTTTTCTTTTGTTGTAGAAGGTGACTGGTTTGTAGAAGTTAGTTTGAGTAGGCGTAAAATAGGAGTGTAAGTTTCTGTTTGACATGTGTCTCATTTGTGGAGCTACAGGTGACTGCAGAATTGGGGCAGTGGGAACAGCAGCGGTATTGGCAGCAACAGTCCAGCTGTCAGAATTTTGATGCCACCTGTCAGTGTGATGAGATTGCTCTATTTTGAAGGATGATCCTCAGTGCCCTACTTTTCCTATTAACCCACTTAGTACCACACTGCTCACTTGCTTTTCTCTTGGACTAACTGCTGTGTTTTGTCCTATCTTTGATACAAAATCTTAAACACTTTCAGTGGAAGCTCTTAATTTAGGATATTGGTACCGCAGGAGGGGAGCGCCTTAGAGAACCAAAGTACTGTTATATTTTCCCACCTTCCAGGATAAAAGCATGCTGTTTGGATAAGAGTGGAAAATGATTCAGGGAAAAAGTCCTAGATAAAGACAGATAAACAAATGAAGTCAAACACAAAGAAATCTTTCCAAATGATTCATGAGACAAAATATTATTATTTTGTTTTTAAAAAAATGGAAGAGTTTGAAGAGTAAACATGTGCCAGGTGGTCTTAAACAAAAATCCCCATGCTTGTGAAATAAAAATTTATAGCAGGAATCTTTCTTTTTGTTTAATATGATGTTTAAGAACAATAAGGGAGTTCTCAAAACTTGTGTAGATCAAACTTAGAATACATTAACATTTCATATAGAACCTTGCCACCTGTTCTTTATTAAATTAGGAAAAGAATGATAGCTCAACTATACAATGCCCCATATTTGAAGGAAAATATCCCTTTTTCAACAAAACACTACAATATTGAGATTGATAGATTTAAAATGATATTTTAAAGCTAGAAATTTGAATTTAATAGAACCATAATTAATTTATTCTTAGACATCAACATATAGCTTACTTAATGGGGTTTCTCGCAGCAGATCTACACTTTTATTTTGGAATCAATTTCCACTGTCTAAAACAAACATAGATTGGCAAACTGATCTACTGCGTGTTTTGAAAATAAGTTTTATTCAAACATAACTATGCACATTTATTTATTAGGGTCTATGTTTGTTTCATGATAAAACAACAGAGTTGAGTAGTCATTAGCAGAAAATAACAAAAATATTTACTATCTGGCATTTACAGAAAAAGTTCTTCTGGTCTAAGTTGACTTCTGGTCTAAATCACAAAACCATATTCATTGAAGCTCACGTTTATTATAGGCTAAAGAAACTGAGTACTATATAACATTTATGTTCAATATTTGTTATTTAGAAATTTTACAGATAAATAGTGTACTTTATTGAGTTTTGTGGAAAGCCTGTGGTATGTTAAAAAAAAATTTTGTAGTTGAATAGGGACTAAATACTCTCTTTTCCCCTACTTGAGAATCAGTAATATGTCAGGATAATAAGGATCTGAAAATTCATTCAATAAACCAATTTTTAAAAACCAACATTTTCTAAATTTTTTCACCTCTCCTTCTCCCACCATAAGCCAATTTTTAAAATTTTGCAGGACATTGGTATTCCCCAAAAGAAAATCCTAAAAATGCTATCTTGACAAATATGTATTTCTAAAATGTGAAGACATTTGGGTCAAAGTAGCTCAACTGAATTCATAACATCAGAGATTATAGATTTAAAGGAGGCCTATAGTTTATTTAACCTAATTCCTAATCTTATTAATCTTCCTGATTCTAATCCTAATCAGATTACAGAAAAATAAGCTTCATTATTCAAGTATGTTGATCTTATTTTACTCTATAAGAAATGACTAATTGTGTGGGGTGCCTGGTGGCTCATGACCTCTGCCTTTGGCGCAGGTCATGATCTCAGGGTCCTGGGATTGAGCCCCACATCAGGCTCTCTGCTCAGCAGGGAGCCTGCTTCCCCCCCTCTCTCTGCCTACCTGTCTGTGATCTCTGTCAACTAAATAAATAAAAATCTTTAAAGAAAAAAAAATTTACAAAAGAAATGACTAATTGTGAATGCCTTAAACGTTAACAAAGTGGGTTTGGTGGATTGTGTATGTGTATGTATGTTGGCTTCATTCACTGTAATTGAGAGGCATCATTATGCCATGGTAAATGCTGAAACAATTGTGGTTTTTCATATTGCATTAAATCAGTTAGTAGTATAATTAATTTTAATGGGATATTTTTGAGTCCCTGACTCCAGATTACTTTAGAACTAAACATTGAATGCACCCTCCTCAAGTTTTGTTGCTTCAGAGGTGATATAAGTTTAATTATACAGATAATCCAAGTAGATTTTTATTTTGCTTCTGGCATTTCACTTCATTTTAATAGCTGGAATGCTTCTTATCACTATGTGCAAATAGGATTAATTGAATCTAGAATGATGCTTTTAATATTATATAATGGAATAAATTTAGTAGGAGGGATGGCATCTATGTATTGGTCAAAATTATTGAATCTGATGAGTCCTGATGAGTATAAATTCAAAAAGATCAAGTATTCACTTCTACTTAACATTTTATTTTAAATGTAGCCACTCTTTTATGAACTGTAGTTGATTTAAAAATTTTAAAAAATATATATTTTTCACATTTATTCATATATTAAATACGTAATGAAAACGTAATATGTACCCTATTAACATATAAATTCCATGAAGGACAGATCTTGTTTGGAGTCCTGCTGTGTCCCTATTGCCTAACATATGGTAACTACTCAAAACTATATACTGAGAGAATGAATGATTCAAAACACTGGAGCTTCAGTAGCATAACATGAAACAGTCTCAGTACTCAAATAGCTTAGAGATTAAAAGACATTTGTAGCACTGTGTAGAAAATACAAAATAGAGGTAAATCTAAGGGACTAGGAGATCACTTAGGAGGAAGCTAACCCACATTTTAAAAGAGGGGCCTGGGAAAGCTACCTTGCAACCACGAATTTACTTTTTGATTCTATGGATTTCTCTTTTCCAGTAATTTCATTTAAATGCAATAACACAAAATATTATATACATAAATAATAAATAAATAAAGTAATCTAATATGTCACCTTTTGATACTGGTGTCTTTCATTTAGTACTATATTTTCAAGGTGCATTCAAGTTTTGGCATGTATCAGTACTTCATTCCTTTTTATGGTCAAATAATTGTACATTATGTGGATATAATATATTTGGTTTATCCACTCATTAATTGGTAAACATTTTTCCTACTTTTTGGCTATTAGGAGTAATGCTAATATAAACATTTGTGTACAAGGGTTTTTTTGTGTGTATGTGGTTGCATCCTTTTAATTCTCTTGGGTATATAACCAGGAGTGGAATTATTAGATTATATTTTACATTTAAACTTTTTGAAGAACTTCAAACTGTTTTCCAAAATGGCTGCACAATTTTACATTGCCACCAAAAATATATGAGAATTCCAGTTTCTCTACACAAACACTTATTACCTTTTTTTATTAGAGCCTTATAGGGTTAATTTTTTTAAGTGGAAAATATCTTTTAATTTGTGGATAAGTATAAACAGCTGTGGTTAATTATGTAAATATTAACTTCACCTGGGAAGAAGGGTTCCTAAAAAGATGGACTTTATTTTTTTAATTAGAAGAATATACATTTGACAATAGCCTTTCAATATATGTCGGTATCTGAAGATTCATACAACTGAGTTAAAGAATCACTGATATGAGTAAATCATCTTAGAATTAAGAAATATAACATTATTAATTTGTTCAAAGGATCACATTCAAATTAATATTTCATATGCTTTGTATAAAATTATATGTGATATTAAATGTTTTATTTTTCATAGGTATGCAGTGGTTTATTCCGTAAGTAGTGCCCCTAAGTAGACTGACCTCTTCTTAAAGACAGTAGTTCTCTTAATGTGTTTTTGAGAGCTGTGAAGGGTCTAGCTATCAGCTTAGCATTCCGCAGTTTCATGGATGCTGGCAGAAGGCACAGGGCTCTTCAGTCACACAAATAACTCTGTTACTTACTACAGCAGCAATAGCCAGAACGTCAGCATTTTGTCGTGCCAGTGTCCCAATCCCCAATTTGTTCAAGATGATTCGAAGAGAGACAGGTACCATCAGCACACACAATGCATGTCACCCAAGAGGGACCTCAAGCTTGAGAGCAAGACACTGTTTTTACCTTCCATGGCTGTTTACTATATAATCATTTTTGAAATGATAGCCCAGAGCAAAGGCAGCCAGTGACTCTACTTGTAAGATATTTGAAAGTGTGAGATACCCATGGAGAGATGACTTGCAAGGGTTGTTTTGACCATAAAGAATCTCTCAAGGTGTCTTGCACCTAGCAAGTTATCAGTGAATGTTGGTTGACTTAAGCTTTCTTTTTATTATGCTGAAGATATCGATAGGAAGAATTTATGAAAGAAATACTTATAGATTTCTATGATTAGGTCAAAAGCTTTCCTTTTTATAATAATAACAAATTTCCTGGGGCCCTGGGTTGCTCAGTCAGTTAAGCATCTGCCTTCAGCTTGGGTTGTGATCCTGGGGTCCTGGCATTGAGCTCCACTCATACTGGCTCCCTGCTGAGCAGGGAACCCCTTCTCCCTCTCCCTAAGCCTCTCTCCCAGCTCCTGCTCTATCTCTCTCACTCTCTCTCTCTTGCATAAATAAATAACATCTTAAGAAAATAATAACAAATTTCTTACATTGTAACTTCTTTATGATCATTGCTAAAAGAAAACAAAGTTATACTTGTAAAAGTAATGTGTAATAAATATGCCACTTTGTGGAGTATGAAATCAACTGAGATCAATAAGGAGGAATAAAGAAAATTATTTTTCAATTAATTGCAGCGAACTGGAGTACTCACAGGAAGTTTTCCTCAACTACATCAGCCCTGCCACTGTTTTCATCTCTTTTGTATTAATTTAAAAATACCAAAGATAGGGGTACCTGGGTGACTCAGTATGTTAAGTGTCTGCCTTTGGCATAGGTAATGATCCCTGAGTCTTGGGATGGAGCCCTGCACTGGGCTTCCTGCTCAGCGGGGAGTCTGCTGCTCCATCTCCCTCTCCCTGTTCTCCCAACTTGTACTCTCTCTTTCTCTAAAATAAGTAAGTAAAATCTTAAAAAAAAAAAAAAATTCCCCAAAATAGTTGAGCTGGAAGAGTGAAGAGAAGCCATCAACACCCTTGTTCAGACTGTAATAATTCAGTCTCTGTTAACCATCTCCCCATTGATCTATAAACAGCTGATGGGAAACTATAATCCACAGAGTGCTTATTTTCTTTTCTCCTTAACTGAACTGTTGTCAAACCATATTTTCCCTCTCCCATGCTTAGGTAATTGACTTTTTGTAACCTAAATGCAGGGAGTCATAAATATTTCTCCTTATTTGTTTCATGTGTTTTAGCACATTGCTTTTTTTTTTTTTTTTTTTTACTGCTGTATAAAATTTATTTCTTATGGGCATTTAGGCTTGTATTACTCTGCCCCTGTTCTCTAGCTGATGTTTATGCATTAATTGGTCATATTCATTCTAGACTGTACATGTGTTAATGATAGGGTCCACACGTATCTTGTACCTTGTATCTTGTATTTTCATCAGTTAATATTCTATATCCACGTTGGTGGTTGTCCTCAGATAAAGTAAATGAATCATCTAGAAAATATTTAAAATAAATTGTTAAAAATAACTTCTTTTCAAATAGGCTTTGATTCAAAGCAAATCTGAATTTTTAAAATTAACATGTCTACTTATGAGGGGAAAAAAGCCAAATCTTTCATAGCTGCAAACATGCAAATAGATGGTCAAGTAAAGAGAAAAGACCCACATGCAGATCCAAGCAAATACACACTAATAATTCTTGGGCATATATATAGGTTTGAGAACAACTTGTTGACCTTTTTTTGGTGCTTAGGTCCTCTTACATCTGATTTGAAAAAAACCTTTGCCCATCATGATGGTGACATACACACATCTTTTTTTTTTTTTAATTTTTAATTTTTTATTTTTTTATAAACATATAATATATTTTTATCCCCAGGGGTACAGGTCTGTGAATTGCCAGGTTTACACGCTTCACAGCACTCACCAAAGCACATACCCTCCCCAATGTCCATAACCCCACTCCCCTTCTCCCAAGCCCCCTCCCCCCAGCAACCCTCAGTTTGTTTTGTGAGATTAAGAGTCACTTATGGTTTGTCTCCCTCCCAATCCCATCTTGTTTCATTTATTCTTCTCCTACCCATTTAAGCCCCCATGTTGCATCACCACTTCCTCATATCAGGGAGATCATATGATAGTTGTCTTTCTCCGATTGACTTATTTCCCTAAGCATGAAACCCTCTAGTTCCATCCACGTCGTCACGAATGGCAAGATTTCATTTCTTTTGATGGCAGCGTAGTATTCCATTGTGTATATATACCACATCTTCTTTATCCATTCATCTGTTGATGGACATCTAGGATCTTTCCATAGTGTGGCTATTGTGGACATTGCTGCTATAAACATTCGGGTGCACGTGCCCCTTTGGATCACTACGTTTGTATCTTTAGGGTAGCACATTGCTCTTAATAATACTGTGCTACCTGTCCTTAGAATTCAATATATTACACTTATTTTATTCACGGTAATCTCTGAATATTTTTGTTCAACCAACTTTGATATATTTTTGTTCCATGAATTTCTAGCTGATGTTTAACCATTTTATTTACAACTAAAATTAATATTTTTATTTTAATTTGCATGTATCTACCAAACAAATAGATTTATTATTACTACTATTGAAGAAGAAGAAAAGAAAGAGAAAAGAGAGAGGCAGAGAGGAAGGAATTTATTCTGCTTTGTATTTACTAAGCCAGTTTGGGCTTCTTTGATCCTTATATGTTCCTCTAAATGCTTACACATTTAAATATGTGTTTAGGATTTTTCTGAAGATAAATAGTTTCCTTAGAATAGTCTCCTTAATGAATTGGCTTTCTTGCTTTGAAAATTCAAGTATTTGGTTTTATTTGTTCAAATGAATATCTATAGCCTCTCCCTCTCCCCTCCACTAGAATTATTCCCCATAGATTAGTTCATTTACTTTGAAGAAATTTTATATCTAATGACCCATTTTCTCTTTTGGAGTTTCTTCATTTAATTTTCCTCTGAACTTTAAGAAATCTGGTTTTCTAAAATCTAGGTCAGGCATGATGGGAAGACCATGTCTTGAGTCTGTATTCATTACCCTTCTCCCTCCAAATTCTATCCTGGAATTACCAAACTGGAGAAGACACAGGTTGCAAAGGAGACAAAGCTTTAAGTTTCTCAGAACAAAGTACCATCTCTTTACCATTCTGTGAGAGAGGAAGAAGACCCTAGATCTTAGAAATGCATCTGCCTCTTGGGAGGTTCCAAGGCAAAGATGTTAGGTGGCTTTACTGCCTAAGGCATTCCCTGTGATAAGTGGATCTACTCAGCCTTTCTAGGGGAATATCCCTCCTCCATTCACTTCCTGCAGCCCTGGGAAAAGCCCACAGGTACTTTTAACACCACATACAGGGACCAGGAAAATCTTCTCCTATTCCATATGCTTTGGAAAGACTAAACTAAATGCCCATTAGAGGGAAAATATCTTGTTAGCCATTCTATTGAATATTAACAGCTATTAAACAGAGTAAGAATTAATTATTTCTTAACTTTGAAATATGTTCATGGTGTAGTCTTAAAAAGAACAGTTGAGGATTATTATAATTTTAAAGTGAAATACACATGCATGTAGACATGTATAGATATGTTTATGTGTATATGTGAGTCTGTATATATAAAATAGGGAAGTAATCAAGGATGATAGGCCCATATCTATCTATCTATCTATCTATCTATCTATATATATATATATTTTTTTTTTTTTTTTAAAGTTGTCCCCTCTGGAGTGGGCAGTGGTATTCTTTTAACATTACTTACATACTTTCATGTCTTATATTTAAAAATTCTGATTTGGGTCTGTGTTTTTTTCTATATACTGGCATAAAGGACTCCAAACCCAATAGCATTAGTCCTTAATTCCTTACTAACTTGAGAATTACTAGTAACCACTTCTATTTTGCTTTCTATGTAGTTCTGAGTTAAATTGCAAAGATTTCATTCTGCTTTAGAATTCTGTTCAAGTCTTTTGACTTTAGCCTCAGACAAACATATTCTTTCTCTTGTGTTGTAGGAAACATTTTTTCTCTTCCCTAGAGTCAGTGTTTGATGTCACAGAGTATGATCCTGATAAACAAAGCCTGCTCTTTGACCTGACCTCTGGAGCCAGGATTGCCTTTATCCTATCCTTGTTTTTTAAAAGGTTAAGTTCCAGTTTCCAACCTAAGAGCTAATGCATTGTAGAATTGCAGCCCCCCCCTCCCCCCAGGTAAAACAGGAAAATGTTTTCCACAGTTAACTTGTTTACATAAATGCAAGAGATGATAAGTCATTCATTTGCTAATGTTACCCCTCCCTTTGGAAGGAAGCAATGCCTTCTTCAGCATAAAACAGAATAAATTAATTCAAGCAGGGAAAAAAAAATCTCCACTTAAGTTATTTAGGTGAAGGTTTGATGGTTAGAACTTTGCTTATATCTATGAGGTAGTATTTCAGTTCTCCACCTAACTTTTAGAGCCAGAACAACAACTAAAAAAAAAATTGTGCATGCAGTGTCCAGTGTCTGTTCCTTGTTGGATCTAAATATTGACTCTGCCAACTGTGGTCTTTATATATAATGAAATTTTTAGAAAAAAAATTTAATGTTATTTATTTATTAGACTTTTTTTAAATGAAATTTTTCTGAAACAAATCTGACCCAATATTTTCTTGAATTCAGTGTAAAAATACCTTATGTAACCTGATAAAATTTTAACTAACACAGTGTTTTTAATCTGAGTAATTTATATTTGTACAGTTTCTGTGCCATGCTGAAAGTGTTGCTTACTCTAATTAGCTTATGGTCAACAGTATCTTTAATTAGAAATATTGGTAATCTGTCCCCTGTAGCATTTCATTTACTGTGTTTATGGTTCCAAGATGATTACCCTAATGAACAGGGTGATAAAAAGTACCATTAAGCAGAAATGAAATAGAATACCCATCAGGGCAAAAGGTTTTTAAAAAAAATTTTATCGTTGTTGTTTTCCATAAAAGAATGATCTGTGCTTAGAATCCAGTATTAAAACTACCAATAAGGTGAAGAATGGATCTCTGAAATTCTATCAATGGCAAATATCTGATATTATTTATTTATTTATTTATTTGCTTACTTACTTATTTATTTTTAATATTTTATTTATTTGTCAGAGAGAGAGATCACAAGTAGGCAGAGAGGCAGGCAGAGAGAAAGGAGGAAGCAGGCTCCCTGCTGTGCAGAGAGCCCACATGCAGGCCTTCATCCTAGCACTCTGGGATCATGACCTGAGCCCAAAGCAGAGGCTTAACCCACTGAGCCACCCAGGCACCTGATATTATGATTTAGTTCTATATATAAAGGTAGAGTCCAGGATGAAAGACACAGAGTTATCCTAAAAAAACAGCATATCTAGTGAAAAACATTCCAAATAGCACCAATAATATTGCTGAAACTAATATCCATATGAGTAATGTCAAAAAGTTACCTGAGAAAATCACTGACAGTCATGCGTATATAATTACTATGAAATTTACTATTAGAGATGGGGGACAGAAATTAGTCTTAGATCCATTCCTGGCACTCTTGCAAACTGCCTCTGTCAAAATAAATGGCATTTTAATTGCAATTTTTATTTTTATTTAATCATGGTGGCATTTTCCTTAGAGATCTTTGTTTTCTAAAATAGTTGTAAGCATTTCTTTTAAAATTAAATGCAACACATATTTTTTGTATTCATGACATTAACCAGTGTATACCTACTGAAGCTTTAAGAATAGGGTGCAAGGGTGCCTGGGTGGCTCAGTGGGTTAAGCCTCTGCCTTCAGCTCAGGTCATGATCTCAGGGTCTGGGATCCAGGCCCGCATCAGGCTCTCTGCTCAGTGGGGAGCCTGTTTCCCCTTCTCTCTCTGCCTGCTTCTCTGCCTTCCTGTGACCTCTCTCTCTCAAATAAATAAATAAAATCTTAAAAAAAAAAAAAAAAAGAATAGGGTGTAAAACAATGTTCATGACTTTTTTTTTTTTTTTTAAAGATTTGTTTATTTGAAAGAAAGAGAGAGAGAGAGATACTGCAAGCCAGGGAAGGGTCAGAGGGAGAAGGAGAGAGAGGAAGAGAAGCAGACTTCCCGCTGAGTCAAACCCTCAGGGCTAGATCCCCCAACTTTGAGGTTATGACCTAAGCTGAAATCAAAAGTAGGATATTTAACTGATTGAGCCACCCAGGTGCCCCTGTTTATGACTGATTCTTATATGGCATCAGAAAAACATATTCAAATTTAGGTGGGAGATATATTTCAGTTTCTATAAGTTTTTAGATATAAAGTCATGTATATTGGAAAAATACATCTAAAGGAAGGTAGTTAGCTATTAAGTGGAACATCTAATATCAGGTAGATCTATGGAATGTTTGTGTAAATAAAAATGGCCAGATTCTCAGTCCTCAATTCCCAATATCTTTATCATATCTCCTTGATCAACTCACCTGTTGCATCAATTCTTGACTTTTAGGGAGAGGTGAGAGATTATGGTTTCTTTTCAAATTTGGTTAAAGCCATGCAAAGTTCCTCCAGGAACGTGGATGGTGGATCTCCCAGAGCCACTCATAGATTCCCTAGGGATTTTAGGGGCACAAATTAAATAGAGCATAACTCTAAAATTAAATGTCAGTCAGACATTCAACAAGGCTAGGGATCCTCAAATGTAAAACAGTAGTAATGATATCTTCATAATGTTGTGAGTATACACAACAGGGTAAATCATGTAAAGTGTTTGTAGCATACTTTGACATATAATAAGCAAACAATACTTTGTAGTTACTTAGAAATAAAATTTGATAGAATTATATCATTCTATTCTATTGCCTGTGTTTTAGTACTCAGCATTATAAGGACTGTGGAATGTTTGTTTTTAAACACAAATTACACTTTTAATATCTTGGGCAAATATTCCTCTAGAATTTTAGTTTTATGCTTTTGTTATATTTTCAACTATGGGGAGTATCTTGGTTTAATCTTTTTCTTTACCATAAGATAACTAAATTTGAGTGAGTTTCACATATTCAAAAGTGAAATAATCCTGAAGTATATAATAATACTAAAATATAAATCTTTTGGGAACCATAGGAAGTTGCTGGAGAATCAATTCATCAGTCTGAAAGTGGGTAAAGAGAAGAAATAATTAACCATGTAAGCGGACTTTCTTATGAAAACTGTACGACAGGGAAATTTTCTCTTTGTAGAAGCATGAAGGAATGACAAAATTAAAATGTCATGGTTTCATAATCCCCCATGGAAATAATGAATCTAGGCAATAAGCAACAATAGTCATTAATAAGAAAGAGAAAAAGAGAGAAATAGAGAGAGAAAAAGAAAAACAGGTATAATGTTCCTCAGTGGAAATACACAATATACCTATGAAGTGTTCTTGTGGAAAATCTGAATCTGTGTAGATTAAGACCCTAGATTTAACTATCAGTTTATAAAGAAAAAAAATAAAATAAAACAACAAAACAGTGGGTGAGCATTTTAAATAATACCATGAAAAAGGCAGCAGCAATATACATATGGTAAAAGAAACTCCACAAACAACCAGATTTTTCAAAAATAAATCACAAGGATATAGGGAGGGAGACCTGTAGGATAAAAGAGACAAATGATCTATCAAGCAAATATAATGTGTGGATTTCCCCATTTTCCATAATTCTGATTCAATCAAATTAACAGTTACGCCAAAAGAAAAAAAAAAAAGATATTACGAGATTATCTTACTTTTTTCACCATGGGATATTAGTATTGCAGGTTTAATATAGAAAAGTCATTTTTTGTTTAAAGATACATAGTGAAATATTTACAACTGAAGTAAAATAACATCTGGGATTTGCTTCAAAACAATCCAATAAGTGGATTGTAGATGGAAAACAGAATATTCTTAAATTGGTCAGTTTCTGAAGCTGGGTATTGAGTACCTGAGGTTTATCCTTCTATTCTCTTTTTACCTATTTATACATTGAAATTTTTTATTAAAAATTTTTTATAGGGTTGTCTGAGTGGCTCAGTTGGGCATTGTTGGCCTTTGGCTGCGGTCATGATCCTAAAGTCCTGGGATTGAGCCCCACGTCAATCTGAGGTAGTGATGATGTTGAGCAACGGAGGCTGTTTCTTCCTCTCTCTGTGGCTCTCCCCTGGACTGTGAGCTCTCTCTCTCCCTTTCTCTCTCTGTCAAATAAATAAATCTTTAAAAAAAAAAAAAATTTATAAAAATGAAATAACACTAAATTTTATACCTGTCATAGGGTCAGTGAAGGTTCATGTGTCAAGTGGAAGTTCCGTGTTCATAGCCCATTAAGAGATTTATTTACAAGATATGATCTAGATATGGAATTGTTTTACCTGTGAATGATTACCCAAACTGGTTTAGTGACTGTATTTTATTGTATTCAGAATGTTACATTAACCTGATTTATGGAGGAGTAGTTATGTACTTCTTTTTCTAATGCATTTAATAATATAGAAATAACGGTAAGAAACTCTCTAAAGAAATTATATGGTGAATAATTTGCACAGTGGTTACCTATATATTTGCACTGTAGATACATACCTCTTTTTGGCTGAAGTCAGAGGTGAATTAATATGTAAACGTGTATGATTGTATATCCCTGCATAAGAGAAAAACTTAGAGTAAGATAAGATACAAATAATATAAAATATCAAAATGAAATCTATTATTGAAGGCTTTCTTTATATTTCAAGGTAGATTAGATAAGAAACAAATTTACCAGCAGAATTGGGGTAATTTGAGTGGCATTTATGACAATGATAAGTTTTATATATATATTTACTTCTTGTATTTTCCTTATTCTTTGAGTAGAAATTGGTTTTTGGGCCTTCATTTACACAAATGTGATCTATTTATACACATCAATGTTCTCTGGTAATATGTTTTTAAGTAAAATGAAATAGGAGTTTGGAGCTTGAAATATTAATCAGATTAGTAAATGTTCATTCAGTGATCACTCTCCAGTGTGCTTTTGATTATGAATAGATGTAACTTGATGGGAGATCCACAGCTTGACACAGTCTCTGTCCTTGATCATGTTCTGTTCAACATGAATTAGATGAGACATGGAGTAGTAGCTCATTGTTTTGTTTTGTTTTTCTTTTATACAGTGAGAGAAAGGAAAACTGATTTCCCTGCTCCCATATTTATTTCTAATTTCCTGTGGAAAATAAATGTGATGGTAACAAAGAAGTTTCATTGTACAAACAGCTTAGGAGGGAAAATGATGTAGCAGTGAGGATATGATTAATTCCAATGTAATCTGCCGTGCATGTATGTAAACACTTGTTTTTGTACAAAATTTAAGGTTACAGTGTACATCACTTCTCACTTTCATGTTAGCCAAAGAACCTAAACTAATTTATAATGATGAAGTTAAATTATTCAAGGACACAAAACAAAGCAATTTCTCAAATCATGGATAGTCTTCAAGTTTTCCAATGTAACATTCCAAGATGACTCCGCAAATGAATAAAAAATCGATGCTATCAGTAAAATCTAGGAGAGTTTAGAACACCAATGAAGGCCTTTTTCCAACTCATATTTAAAACAAGAGATTACCACCTGGGTGGCACAGTCAGTTAAGCAGCCAGCTCTTGGTTTGGCTCAGGTCAGGATCTCAGGGTTGTGAGGTCAAGCCCCATGTCAGGCTCCACACTCAGCATGGAGTTAGCTTCAGGTTCTCTCTCCTTCTGTCTCTACTCCTCCTCCTTCTGCTCTCTCCCTCCTAAATAAAAATAATATAATAATAAAACTAGAAGTTATCATTCGAGTAAACAGAAGACTATAAAAAATAGGAATACTTACCATAGAGTAAAAAAGAAGTATTCACTTGGGTGATCTCTTGGAGAGAATTCCTTCACTAGAAACAAGCTCTCAGAGCATAAATACAGCCACAGAGCACTTAGGAGAGAAACAGACTCAACATTACTCAGTTATTACCAGAATAAATTGATAAAGAATAAGAATATCTGATTAATTATAAGGTCATGGGGCAAAAAGCAGCCACCCAAGTGACAATGGGATTATGTGGAACAGGGAGGACATGAACCACACAGTAAAATTCAAACAAGTCTGGAATTATTACTGTGGTCATAGTGGTAAAATGTATTACCAGTTGGTTATTGGGAAAGAACTGGAGAGTATTAGTAGAACCCACTGTATATCTTTTATAGTTTATTAGATATAAATAAATATAATGAAAGACCTCAAGGTAGAGGCACCTGGATAAGTTACAATTCCCAACCCACAGAAACTGTAAGATAATAAACGTTTATTGTTTAAATGAGGCAGCAACAGATAATACCAAGAGATCATCTTTTTTCTGAATCATCTTTTTATTCCCCATAGAGTAGAATTTAATGCAGAAGTCTAATGCTTTGTACATGACAACCACATAATCCCATGCTTACTACAGTACCTGGATTGTACCAGATTCTCAATAAATATTCATCGGATTAATTCTATGAATAATAACAAAATCTACTGAATGCTAACAGTGTACCAAGCATCTTTAAATGTTTCACATGTAGTTACCCTTTTAATCATTGCAACAACCCTTTGAGTTAAGTTCACTCATTAGCCCCACTCTACAAACAAGGAAATTGAAGTCTGGAGAGGTTAAGTAACTTCCCCAAGAGGACTCAACTTCTTAATGGTAGAGAGTTCATAATCGAACCCAAGTAGTCTGATTCCAGAATACAGTGCTTTTAGCCATCACATTTTGCTGCTTCTACATGAATTGGTGAACACTTGCTGAATGAAAGAATGAATCAGCCAATCTATGGGACACAAGTGGCATATTTAATACTTAAATGTTAGTGTCCTTTATTTCCCTATGTAACAGACATTGCTCAGGAACATTAAAGTTCTCATCTCCAAACTGCTTTTGTGAACATACCAATTTGTTTAAAAATATTTGACCAGGTGTTTTCAACATATGTATATTTATTTATGTAAATAAGTACATAACAGTATTACATTAATATGTACTTCATATATCAGTGCAACTGTGCTGGTATATTAACATATTATCTAAAAATAAATCCTACATTTCTACCCATCTCTCTACCTTAGATATGGATCTTTTTTGTACCCAGAACAGAGTGGATCATCCTTTTATATAGCCACTGAGTTGTATTCAGCTTTGAAAACTACTACTTAATAGAATATGGTAGCATTTTCTTAGAGTGCTACCAGAAAATTTTATTTTCTCACACCTTCTGCCCTCATACAAAAAGAATCAGAGGTATGGGGCACCTGGGTGGCTCAGTGGGTTAAGCCTCTGCCTTCGGCTCAGGTCATGATACCAGGGTCCTGGGATTGAGCCCCACATCGGGCTCTCTGCTCTGCAGGGAGCCTGCTTCCTCCTCTCTCTCTGCCTGCCTCTCTGCCTACTTGTGATCTCTGTCAGATAAATAAAGAAAAAATCTTTAAAAAAAAAATGAATCAGAGGTAGATCAAGTAATAGTAAATAAAGAAAAGAATTCTAAATTTGGAAGACAAGCCTTGTATTCTTGTGAAGTAAGAATTCTGGAAATGTGAATCTCTAGACCCTCATCTCCTTGTCTTGCCTTCTCTCTCCAAGGAACATGTATACCTTTTTAAGTAAAATACGAATTATTTGATGTAGTTCTTGAAAACATGAAATTGAAATTTATTTCCTTAATAATTTTCTCAATTCTGCTTGTCTATATTGATTTCCCCCCCCCCTTCTCTTTGTAATGCATAAGAATCCAATGGGGTTTCCTAGTGTTTCTTTTCCTAAAATTGTGTACCTGCCTCCTCGATCATGCCAAGGAAAGCAGGCACAACTTGGAATGAAAACCAATAACATGCTATGAAAATAGAGACAAGACAGCTTAGAAGACTGATTCTAAATTATAGAGGTGCTTACTGATCTGCAACCACCCAAATTCTTATAGTTTGACAGCTGGTTAGTGTAAGGACCTATTTAGAAACTGTCCCTGCTCCCCTTCCCCCAGGGGATTTACTTGGAGACAAGTTCGGGAAACCAGCTCCAGGTAACAAAGCCCAGATACAAGGGTAGGTCAGGCCAGGTGGAGACATCTGATCTGTGGGGGGGATGCATACTGTCTCCCTGGTTACCAAGGAGTATGGTAATCCAAGGATTGGAGCCTTTTTGGCGCCAATCCTAATCAAGGTGTAATAGGCTGGGTCAAATGTCTACTAGGGTAAATTGTAACTCAATTGGTCACCTAGCACCACTGTGGAGTTTCCTGTGTGTGTTACAATCCCATTGGTCACCTGTGCATGGCCAGGCCCAACCGCATGGCCTTTGCCCTTAAAAGCTAGACTGTGAAACAGAGAAGGGTCGCCCTCTCTTGTAAGAGGTACGTCCCCAAACATTCGGTTAGATTCTTGATGCTTGGCGCAAAATAAAGGTTTGCTTGACCTTCGCTTTGTATCACTCTCGCTCCTTTAATCACGGACCCATTGTTGGGGCATAATAGTGAGCACAGGACAAACCCCAGGCTTGCCTTCATGTCCTAAATGAGGGCAATTTGCACAGTTTGTGGTGTAGTTACCACAGATAGGACATCAACTCAAAGTCTTGCAAACTAAAGAAGTGAAGTAGTTTTGTTTCCAGGTTTCTCCATCTTTAAAATGGGAATAAGGACATCTGCCATCCTAAAATTTTTCCAAGGACCTGGTCAAATAAGCATATTTAGGAGTTTTATTAATGGTTAACATACAAATGCAAAGTATTATCTTAATTATTATGATTATTCTTAGAGTAATACTGTTTTAAATTTTACCACTATAAATTTGTCTCTTTTGGAAAATTTTTTATAAATATAATTTTCAAATCAAAGAGGTTTGCAGGAATGTCAAAAAAATGCACACCATTAACTTAGAATTACCAGTTGTTAACAGTTTGTCCCATTTATTTACCCACTTCCTGCTCACTCTGTGCACCCTCTCAGGCACTTTCTCTCTGAATTATTTGAGAGTTAATGATCTCAGTTATCATTCAATTAAGTTGCAGGCATCCGCTTTTTATCCTGCATATTTCAGAGTATAAGAACAATGACATTCTTCTACATCACTACAATGCAGTAATCAAAATCAGGAAATTTAATAGTGATATAATATTCTTGTTCAACCCTTGACTGTTACCCAAATTTTCGCAGTTGTGCTAAAAACGTTATTTTATAGCTATCTCCCCATTTCAGTCACTCTTTTGGATAAAACTGTCAGCCTTTTAAAAATGTTTTGGTTTTTCATGATCTCGACATTTTTTAAGAGTACAAGCTGATTCTTCTATAGACTATCCCTTGATTGGTCCATATGTAGTATCTTAATTTGTCTGGCAGGGAAATTTATTAGAATAGAATTCTAAAACTATTTTTGAAGATATTCAGGAAGTAGATAATCAATATTCTCTTTGCAATTCTTGAGGAAAAGGAAAAGTAATGTACATTACTTTGGATTTTTAAACAAATCCATTAACTTTGTTTCTTTTTTAAAAGCTGTTACAATTTTTACAAAAGCAGAAAACAAAACACAGACACACCCATAAAAACAAAACAAAACAAAACAAAAAAAACTAATGAGCACTGATTGAGATCCATTGTGTTTTACACAATATATTAAGAAACAGAAACTAGATATAAACTGGTAGTTGTGCTATCTTATGTTTTCTATAGTCTTAAGACATGATCATACTGTACTTACCTTTTTCATCAAGCCCTGAAGGGATGTTCATTCCCACACAATGCCTTACTATAGATAAGTACAGCCAGATTTCTCAGTAGCTATCCTTTGGCAAACTGAAGTAAAAGAATGGAAGAGGGTTAATTACATTCAGGACGTGTTTATGCCTTTAGGGATTCCCAGATCCAAACAATAGCCCTAGTCTTTAGGAAACTGTTCCATTACCATTAGTTAAAAATTCAAGGTGACCACATGCCTGGGCTATAAATTCAGAAAAGATTAAGAACTCCAGATGCCACTTCCATTTAATCTTATTAGGTATGAAGTACTGATTTGTGTATAATCTTTAGTTACAGAAGGTAACAGTCACAGCTAAGCCTATCTCTAGAAAAAACAGGTCACTGGTTCCAAGTATTATACGTTGCTACAGTAGTAGCACTCTCCAGTCTCAGACTGAACTTCTCTGTATTACACTATCTTTTATGAACAATGAAATGCCACTATGACCTGGTGCTTGACCTTTCGCTTCTAAGAAATATATGAACTGTTTCTGTTGTTTTAGTTTCTTTGTTACTTTGCAGTGTACCAGGCATTTGGGACAAAGGAAGCCTGGTTTTAATTTTCACCTGCCAAACGGCTGAAATCAATCTTGTTCTATTCAGTAAACAACTCACTGTGCATAGATAGGTAAATTTTATTTGCTGATGAATAGCAATGGAATCTTGCAGTTAAATCATAAAATAAAACCCATATATGTGACAAATATCTTTTCTTTCATGACCACCTTCCTAAGTAATCAAAT
Source organism: Mustela lutreola (assembly GCF_030435805.1). Classification (NCBI taxonomy): domain Eukaryota; kingdom Metazoa; phylum Chordata; class Mammalia; order Carnivora; family Mustelidae; genus Mustela; species Mustela lutreola. Next base: position 125,698,524 of record NC_081291.1, on the reverse strand, counting down.
ACAAAATGAAAGATGAATATTTCTTAGAAAGATGAATATGTCTCATGACCTTATGCATACGGGATAAAATACCCTGATGTTATAAGTTATGAGCTTCATATAATATAGTTTATTTTCAGTAAAGTTTTAGAAAATCCTAAGACTAGGCCACTGTTTCAGGCAGAGTTGATCTATCAGTTAATCAAAGGCACTCTCTCTTTGGTCATTTATTCAGTCAACAAACTCTTACCTATTACCTATACTGTCCAAGACTTGACCCAAAGCATGGGAAAATAAAGATGGATTAAGACAAGTAACTGCCTTCAGAGGACTGACAGGTTAATTAGGGAAGATGATGTATCAGCAGACCATCAGAACACAGGGTGATAAATGCACAGATTCCGTGATTTGGGGAGAAATAATAGGAAGTTTCATCCTCTTCCTAATCTCCTATTCCTCCCCAGTCTAAGTCACAGAGCCTTTCTCTGTATTCTATGTAAATATGTTTATTTCTATTATGCTGTTTACCTCACTAAAGGTTGAACCCTTGACAGCTGAGAGAAACCACTAAGTCAGTCTCCTGCATTTTATTTTATTAAAGATTTTATTTATTTTTTTTGACACACAGAGAGAGATCACAAGTAGGCAGAGAGAGAGAGAGGGGGAAGCAGGCTCCCTGCTGAGCAGAGAGCCGGATGCGGGACTAGATTCCAGGACCCTGAGATCATGACCTGAGCAGAAGGCAGAGGCTCAAACCACTGAGCCACCCAGGCAACCAAGTCTCCTGCTTTTTAAGTGGGGATAATTTATCCATTCACGACTGGTTGCAAAATCTCTGTGCTACATATTGCTTTAGGTAGATATTCTATTTTTAATATTACCTGACTCAAGGTGTTACTCAAAAGAGAAATGTGGGACCTAAATGAAATAAATCCTATAAAGCATTTAGCTTGGCATTTAGCATATTAGTAAACTCTTCCTATTGTCAGTATAATTATTACTGCATAATTTTGGTGACAGCTGTATCTTTTAGTGATTTTCAATCTTTTGACAAGCACATTCTAAATATGTTTTCAAATCTATATAGAATTTTGTTCTATTTTCTATCATAAGGACCATAAGATCTTGAGGAGACTCAGATAAGCAAAGAGGTATTATTTCCAGAGTATAATAGTAGTCAACTACTGAACCTGTGACTACTCATTTTTAAGACTATGGTCTAGCCCATTACCTGACACATAGTAGGAGATTAATACATATTTTTTCAAATTAATTTGCCTTGATTTTATGAATTTCAGTCAGTTATGACTTTAATCTGACTGTCAATATCTTCAACTTAAAGTCTATTATCCAGGCATTAAACAGTTGTTTGTTTGGGGATTTTTTTTTTTTTTTTTATATGTGCTTTTCTGTCACTGGCATAAGTATCATCTTCTTCTGGAAAGGAAGAAAAGCCACTAAATTTGTGGCTCCCCAACATTCGGTGAAAGGAATTCCCTTTTTGCCCCCGATAAGGATTTAGGAAAAAGTTTCATTTTGGCAGTTATTTCTTGGGGCCCCAGGCAAACAAAACAAAAGTACCTGAAATAAATATTTTATAATTAATTCTTTTATTTTAAGAGTATTGGGTTGAAATGGTTACTTTCTATATACCAACTTATACCTCATCATATCATTTGCAGAACTTCAATTTAAGAGGCATTTCTGTGTTTGATTTCTTCCTCTCTTAATGGATTCATATATCTTACTTATCACAATCTTGCTACAAATGCCAGGATTTTAATATGATCACTATTTGGTAAGTAATCTTCAGTGCATTAGAAAATATACTCATACACACAAAAGCATGTAAATTCTGTGTCTCCTTTTTGTTTTTGAAAGATACATCACTAACCTTTTATTAGCTTCTTTTCTCCTGGATGATACTTCTTCAATACAAATTTTCACTGGGACCTACAGTTATGAGACCTGGTAGATTGAAGCAAGCATGACCAAATAGATATTTTTCTTTCACTAAATCCCAAAGCAACTGTTGTCATGAACCAGAGGAGCCTGAATTCCAGGCTTGTGATTATATTTATTGACTGCATTTGAGACCATCTTACCTTTACATTGTATATATGTATTATAATGCCTTTCCACCCAGTGGCATTTTCACATTACTGTATCATTAATAGGTTGGTCACCACTTCATGAAGGAGCAACCTCAATTATCTATTTAGTTTAGGCCAGCATTTTTACTGTATTTGAGTCACTCCTGACCTTCAGTTTGTGCCTTCCTTACCTCCTTGGGCTGTGAAGTGTTCGTAGGAGTGTGTATATGCATAGCAAGAAGACCAAGCAATCATAGAGACCTGATGAAAGGCTCTCATGGTGCTGAGTTCTTACCTACACATGGAAATACCATAGTGGACCTTTCAAAGATTCAGAGAAGGTCCCCAACTGCTGGCTAAACTTAATATGAATTAACTATATTTTGAATTATTCCTCCAAACATATTGACCTAAACCAGTTGTAAATATCTAGGGAAAAATAGTTCTACTTTTGAATCCTTAAGATAAGCACGGAGATATAAGTTGGAGACACAAAGAGTTTGAGTCTAGTCCAACGACTATTTTGTATTATTCTTTATTAAGACAGTTGCTAAGTCATATTTCTTGATCATTCTAGTTTCAGTCCTCTGTTGGTGAGATGCTTTTATACTTCTTTCTCTCCTGCCATTTCTAAAAGTTGGAAATTTTCTCTTTTTTTGGAGATATATATATGGGGGAGTAGAGAGCATAGCTGTAACAGAAGGATTTGTACACAACTGGCAGCCAGTCTTGAAAGTCACTATAGGGTCAGGGTCATAGCCTCATGGGTTACATGTGTATTTCTGATCCTGTTGATTTCCCCTAGGATAAGGAAAGGCTGAACCGTAATGACATCCAATCATAATTCTGTTACCTGCTTCAAAAGTTCATCTCTAACAATGACATTAAATGTTAAGCAAGTATCATTCCTGGATATAAACATCCTCATGAGAATTCTGTGACATCACATGTTCCTTTGTTATAGTATGTACACTTTAATTTTCCAGGCAAGATACACACATATGTCATGTGACTTACGCGAGTATAAGGGGCAGCAGTCATAATTTCCTGTTCTTCGTCTCGCAGCCCATGAGAAAGAGGGAATGCATTGATTGTATGGTGAAGGTTTGAGGACTTTAGTTCTTTATGGGGGAATTTGACTAGGAGTTTCCCAAAACACCCAGGTTGTGATCCCTGCTATATTATTAACAACCAACTAGCTGTGTAGCTACAGGCAAGCTGGCTTACCTCTTGGCCTTGTTTCTTACTCACAGAGTGTTAAAGGGTTGAAATGGATGTTCTTGAAGTATCTCCCCACCAAACAAACACAACAAAAATGATTTCATGTCTTGATAAGTACTTGAGTGAGAAAGTTTGTTCAGTTGGTGTGAGGGGCAGTATTTACCAGTGACACTTGTTTAAGCAGTGATGCAGTCAGAGCTGAGGACCACTTCTCTGTCCCAGGAGACTACACCAATGAGACTTCCTGGTGTCTGAGCAAGAGAAACCCTGATGAATTAGGACAGGAAGGGTTATAAAAAGACAGTGCTGGACCGACATTCAGAAGGACTGTGAGGTTGATGTATGGATGCTCTCATTTTTAAATCTTAGTGCCTTTGCTACCTTTCTTGTTGTTATCCATTCTATATCCTTGTTATCTGTGTCTTCTGCAATCCTCTGGTTTCCCTTCTCAGCTACAGTCCTCATCTGAGTACAGCACTGAGTAGCACACTTGTATTTTTTAAAGCTCTACTACCTGCTTTAGGACTAACTACCATTTAAAGAGACAGCTAAGAGAACTACAAGCAAGGCCTTTACAGAAAGTTTTCTTAGATTACATTTTTAGTAAAGGAACTGCTGGATTGGTGTAGATCCCCCTTAAAGATATTGATACATATTGTTAAATTACCTCCAGGAGGTTATACACCTGTGGAAGAGTACCTGCTTCTCTGATTCCAACACTACTTTATTTTAAACACTATTGAAGGTGTTTCATTTCAATATGCATTTCTTTGATGACTAGCAAGTTGAATTAAGCTTATTAGCCATTTATGTTTCTTGTTCTATAAATAAACTGTTCATATTTTGCCCATTTTCCAATTGGTGTATCCATCTTTTGTATTGTTTCTGCTGCCTCTTGAAATAATGTTCTAACAGATAATTCAATGTTAAAAGTGATAAATCTCTAAACTGAAGTCATTCTGGGCTGTCATATCATATGTTCCAGCCACCAAGCATGTTAGGAGCAAAGTTATTTTTATTTTGAAAGATGGAAGGACTGTTATTTCATATTTTTAACAAATAAAATATCATTCCCTGTTTCTACTTGAAAAAGGACTGAATTGAGCACTAAACAAATACTTGAAAGAAGGATACACATTTGAATTTGAGAAAGAGAAAAATCTGATTAATCTGCATAATTCCCACGATATTCTTGGGATATATTTCATCATAGATAATTTGATTTTTTTTTTGTTCCAAGTCCCAGAAATGAGCGATTTTCAGGGTATTACTGTCAGTCTTTCTAGGATGAAGGGTTTATCAATACTGGCTTGTGATCTCTCTTGTCTTATAGTTAACTCCTATGCAGAACTCATAGGAAAAGTACAAGCATCCAGCTTCCTCTAGGATGGGGCTATGTCCATCTGTATCCTCTTCTGAGGTTACTTTTTAATCTCTATTTAATGGTAAAAGATAAATGGGAATAAAATAAGCTAGAGATTACTTGATCAATAAGAAGAGATAAAACAATAAAAATAGGCAATTGCATTGAAAGCATGGAGCCAGACAAAATTACAAGAAAAGGTTGAAGTAATATTGTCATCTAAATTATTTATAACCAAAACAGTACCACAATCTAAGATATAAAGCCCGTGGTTCAATTCCTAAAATACTGTTCAAGAAAGAGATGCAGAGAACATATGAATACTGCCCAATCAACCTTGTGGTCTAAGTCAGCTAATAATGCCACTTTCTCCTACTGAGCTTGATGTCATTAATCAATTCAGAATTATTTCTGATTGGGCCCAGGCAAAGCCTTAGATTATTTCTCTCAACCAAACTCTCCAAATAGCCATTATCAATCAAGTAGTTGGCCTATGAATGGAGAATTCTTGCAGTTTTATCAACTTAGACGTAGACAAGCCAATCTGCTTGTATGCAACAAATGGATCCTTTTCCTAACGTCAGCATCTTCTAGCGTGGTCTCCTTTGTCAGCTCTTGAGTGTCCCTTAAGAGAGAGTTTCTCAGCTGGAACACCAAGACACAGCAGTAGGTCAAAATGAGTGTGTATATAGGAATTATTGATTGCCCAGCACTTAGTGGGTCACTTGGAGCCCAAGATTCCAGAGATCCACAGTTGTCACCTCTGGCCATAAGCAGCAACAGCTGTTTACTCCACTGTGCTGACATAAAATTTTCTTATACCTATTACAGAAAAAAAGGAACATTTTTGCTTTAAATTTTAGACTAACCAATCCTATCCTAGTCAGAGATGTTTATTAGTGCCTAGAAGTTTCCTTTTATAAAAAATCTGGCCTCAACAGGTTAGTTATTACATTTAAATCATCACAACAAAGATTTTTTTTGTAGACTTATATTTAAAGATAGAATTTATATTTAAAAATAGAAGTAAAGGGCGCCTGGGTGGCTCAGTGGGTTAAAGCCTCTGCCTTCCACTCAGGTCATGATCCCAGGGTCCTGGGATCGAGGCCTGCATTGGGCTCTCTGCTCAGCGGGGAACCTGCTTCCCTTCCTCTCTCTCTGCCTGCCTCTCTACCTACTTGTGATCTCTGTCTGTCAAATAAATAAATAAATAAATAAATCTTTAAAAAAATAGAATTAAAAAGATATTATACATATGCTATTCTGAGATGTAACTGGTTCTGCTTGGAGTAGGAAGACATTATTATTATGTGTTGCATTTTACTAGGGCATAGCTATCTCTTGGTGCAGCTCCTGGTATTCTAAGCATAGAGGTCCAGTAGAAAATCATGAGTATTGAAGGAGCATTGTCTGACAGTCTAGTTTATTTTGGTGTCAGGAGATATTATAAAATGTAACTGAGGTAAGCCTCTCTTGGAGTGATTTTTTTTCAATCAGCTATACTTCCGTCTTATGATTTCAGGACAGTTAAAATCATGATGCTAGGTTGATTTGAATTAATGTGCTGATGGGAAACATATTGTAACTTCTTAATATATGTAACGTGTTCAGTTATAGTTAATATTTAAGCTATAGATATGTATGTGACATGAGGCACTTAATGAAAGCTAGTTGTGAAGCATAAAACTAAACATAATTTACATATTAAATACATATAAAACTACAAAGCCAATAACAAACCAAATGGACAAAATCAACTTAATATGACAGATGATTTCATTTTTTTCTGTATTTTTAAGTCAATTAACTAACAATGTATTATTGGTTTCAGAGGCAGAAGTCAATGATTCATCAGTCTTATGATGAATCATAAGATTCATTACATCACATGCCCTCCTTAATGCCCGTCCCCCTACCCCCTCCCATCCTGTAGCCCTTAGTTTGTTTCCTATGATTACGATTCTCTCATGGTTTGTCTCCCTCTCTGATTTCATCCTGTTTTATTTTTTCCTCTCTTCCCCTTTGAGCCTCTGTTTTCTTTCTTAAATTCCACATGAGTGAGATCGTGTGATAATTGTCTTTCTCTGACTGACTTATTTCACTTAGCATAATACCCTCTAGTTCCATCCATGTTGTCCATCTACATTGTTGCAAATGGCAGATTATTTCATTTTAAGAAAGGAAATCATGTCTACATCATAAAAATGAGCTAATTCTTTGAGCCAAGCCGACCTATCCTTCTCCCTGCCTCTCGTCTGGGTCTTCGATCTTTTTTGAGAAACTGCTTTTGGAGTGATCATTATAAATGATAAATGCTTTCAATCTTTGAAAGGCTCCCTACTGCTTACCTACTACGATGACACAAACTTCTCAAGTTAGCAAACAAGGTCCTTTTATTTGAGTCCTGCTTACCTTTACTTTCCTCTATGTGATGATGCTCTATAATTATATAGACTTCCATATTAATTGTTCAGCTGTATTATAATAAGTATCTTAATCCTCAAAGATGTCACCTGATTCTCTTTTTAGTGCCTTTCCAACATGCTGTCCCCTCCATAACTTGAGTTTATATGAGCTTATGGTCACTTAGTTAGGATGGAGTTTGAGCATCTTTTAGAAAACCCTTTGTTGTATTCTGTTCCCACTCCTGCTCCAGCTCTGGATCATTCAGCTCCCCCAGCACCCTGTGCATGCCTCTCTAATTAGATTTATCACCTGTGCTGTAAAGGCTTGGTTTACTCTATTTGTAAGCTTTCTGAGAGAAGGACAATGTCATTTATATATACCTGGTACCTAGCCAAGAGCCTGAACCTAGGTAATCCTATATAAATAGTTTTGAACTGAACAAATGAAGAGCTCACACTCTTATAAAGTTACCTCACATTTGGGGTGCCTGGATGGCTCAGTGGGTTAAGCCTCTGCCTTCGACTCCGGTCCTGATTTCAGAGTTCTGGGATCAAGCCCTGCATCTGACTCCCTGCCCAGCAGAGCCTGCTTCCTCCTCCCTCTCTCTTGCCTGCCTCTCTGCCTACCTGTGATCTCTGTCAAATAAATAAATGAAATCTTAAAAGAAAAAAAAAAAATGACCTCACATGCTATTTCTGGCTTACACTTAATTTTAGTTTAGATTTGGTTTTACATGTGCTCACATACATGCGTGTGTGTGTGTCAGAGAGAGAGAAAGAGAGAGGACGTGTCCTCGTAACACTTGAGTGGAGAAGCAGGATAAAAGATTTCGTGTAAATGAATTACTATCCTCAGGTGGTTTCTGTGAGAGATTTTTTGCCTTTTTTTCTTTTTTGTTTTGTTCTCACTAAGTCTTTTTTGTGTACTCCATAACTCTCTCCATCTTGTCTGACCTATGCTAGACCTTTTACAGTCTCTGAATCTTTCTTTTGAAGCTGTGCAGTAAAGCCATCCAAAAATGTATTGCCCCTTGGAGCTAGATGATCTGTTTGTTTCTGTAGAAGTTCAGTAGACACCTTTATTTGGTTGTTACAAAATATAAGGGTAGGCCAGTGTCTAAGTATTCGTTTAATCCTTTGAGTGGATACCAGGTAGATATGCCAACAAACAAACAAACAAACAAAACATTGAGACTTTTGGTACTAAAATAAGTATTCCATCAGCAAATGAATATTACATTTTGATGACCAAATATAATTTTTCTATGTTCTCCATTTAACTAATTAGTAGGTTTTCTCTAAAATTACAGAGAATCATTAGCATAGGAGAGATAAAGAAACATTTGAGTTATTTTTGACAAAAATACAGAAATCTCAAATCACTAATGATGAGGGGTATTTTTAGTGTTTTTATTTAAATTTCAGTTAATTAACGTACAGTGTAACATTAGTTTCAGATGTACAATATAGTGATTCATAACTTCCAAACAATAGTTGGCAACCATCACAAGTGTGTTCCATAACCCCCAGACTTGTTTAACTGCCCCCCGTCGAACCACCTCACTTCTGATAACTATCAGCTTGTTCTCTGTAGGTCAGAGTCTGTTTTTCAGTTTGCCTCCCTCTTTTTTTCCCCCCTTTGTTCATTTGTGTTGTTTCTTAAATTCCACACATGAGTGAGATCATATGGTATTTGTCTCTTTGCGTGTGTTTTAACTTTTATTAAATTTTATGAAGAAGAGAAATTTTTAGAGAATCAGACATCATTGACATATGAAAGAAAAATTGGCTGCTGCAAAAATTTAGTTATTTAGAATTCCCAAACTCAGAACTGAATCAGAATTGGAGACTGTCCTATGAGTTCACTGATTTATAAACTTCATTTATTCATTCACACAACAAATATTTGTGAAGTGTCAAACATGTCCAGCATTCTTTTAAATCCTGGGAATAGCAGTAATAGTCTATTGTTCATAAACTAACTAACTACAGGCTTCCTCTGTCTTACTGTGATATTTTTGTATGCTCATGAATTTAGTTATGTATTCCCAAGTGATTCTGGGGAGTACACACTTTATTAAATTAAAATATCTTGAGTAAGATTCTGGGACCCAGTCTGAATGATAGAAAATCGCAATTCTTCACATGGTTCTCTGCGGGCTACTTTCTGGCACTACCTGAATCCAGAATAGTGTAAACAGTAAGCAATGGCTTTGGAGCAAGAATACCTGGTGTCCTGTCCTCACTACTCTACTAGAAATTGCTTGTGGGATTTTGGATCAGTGGCTAGATATCCCTGGTCTTCCCTGAGTAAAATTACATTTTCCCCTAAATGTGCTTCTTGTCCATGACTCTACTTACAGAATTTACTACTTTGCTATTGAAAAATGCCCTATAATCACGTAGTAACTGTCACCTCATCTATAGTCCTCAACATGTAATGGCTACAACTTATAAGGAAGATCAGTTGCAAAAGCCTTGTGAGACTAACCCTTCCTGTAAACAAAGGCATAGCCAAGGAAAAGTAATTTAGTAACACATAATCTGTTATGGGCTGTA